>NW_006267371.1:435453-436875 GCF_000300575.1 Agaricus bisporus var. bisporus H97 | reverse complement strand
GAGAAGTGATCTAAGCAGCTGATCCATCTCAAGTCGGTCTTCCAGTCCTGGTCCTTTCCGGCCTTGCTTCACTCACACACACACACCCCCACACACGATGTACACACACATCTTCATCCAACTCGGCGCATTTTCGGCTTGTTCGTGGGGAATCACAGCTTGGAGATGAAGCCATGGTGCATCTCCAAGCTGAATGGAATCGATAGTCTCGTACATCTGGCTTGCTGAAGCGAAGGGTCCTACATCTCCATAATGTTGTAGAAGATCGTCGTGGATAGCACAGAGCTCATTGATGTTTTCAACGGACATTTCAACACGTCGAAATAAGAGATCGGCAAGCTGGAATTCAGCACTGCTGCGGAATGGTGACCAGTCGTCCAGCGAGCCGGAGCCTGACACTGAACTAACCGAGTCATTGACTAGTAACGAAGCTCCGGTAGAAGTGCATGGTAGCCCTGAAAGACCTCAGGTTAGAAACCAATCTATGCAGGATGAGATGTACAAACGTACCGTTCAGATGAGGGTGTATGGTTCGCTTCGAGTGATTTTCGTTAGGGGACACCGGCGGTGGTCCTGGGCTCGAGGGAGTTGAAGCAGTATATTGTGGAACTTCTGAATACTCAATGGCCGTAGAGCTTGTATCATCTTCTACCTCATCGAACACGGGAGGGTTTGTTGTGAGTATGTGACGACTGTCCATTTCTATGCGATTTGCACAAGTATGCTTGTCGCGTACATGCTTTGTAAGTCCTCCCTGGCTTCGACATACTTTGGGGCAGCCAGGAAACAGACAATGCAAGCGGGGGATCGATTTTCGATGGGGATGTGGATGCATGAACAAATATGCAATCAAAACTGGTGCCGAAGTTCCCTCAGCGGACGGAACCGGGATCTGAATATATAAAATATATACCTTAATCTTGTTTCACTTTGATCTCCTATGGCTAGTCGCCCCAATACTCGCCCCACAAACAAGCAGCAGCATCCTGGAAGCAACCACACACGATACGACATAAAACGTCGAAGTGCCGCTCAAATTGCTACGGATAATATTGCACAAGCTGACAGCCGCCTTCAAGCTTTACGTGACACAACTGATAAACGGCGTAAGCGTGTCCAGGAGACAGCAGAATATGAAGCAGAGTTCATGGAGTGAATCGAACATCAGAAAGTGTTACAGTGACCCCGGCCCGGTCCTAAGCTGGGGCGTTACGTCGATAGAAATACTCAGAGTTCTAAAGCGTAACAAAGGAGACCTCCTCGATGAATCGAGAAGAGTAACTCAAATGCGCCGTTATAGTACTAAGAGCTTGAGAGCGATTTATAGAGCTTAGCAATTAAGTCTGACGGTTCAAGCGTATAGTTAAGACTAAGAACTTTGTATTCAAGTCTCACTAACAGTAGAAACGTTGTTTCTACATC
>NW_006267371.1:428155-432398 GCF_000300575.1 Agaricus bisporus var. bisporus H97 | reverse complement strand
GACCGGACAAACATATCTACATATTTTCACAGCGCGGATCAGTGCTGCACCAGTTGTTTTGTACTGGTACACGCGTTCACATCATATTCACAACGAGTCGCACCCCCAGTCACAAGTAATCACACCAAGATTCTTACACGGCACCGCCGTTAGCTCCTTCTATGCAGGGTATTTTGAATCCAAAAAGCATTCTACTTTAATTTGTATACAGCACGAAATCAACAACATTTTCGATACTATTTAGTCGACCACACAGGCCCGTTCATCCGCTGGGAAAAGCTCGGCTTCGAGATCCTCCTGTGCTACCATACCATTGGCTTTACTTGGAGGAATTAGGGCAACCGTTGCCTTCAGAATCTTTTCCCACTTTGTTTCGGCTAGCTGAGAGGTTGAGAGGGCGTAGTGCCGGGTGACTGATCCCCAGTCTTGCTGATTAAATTCACCCAGTGTACTATCTCGGGTACCAAGCTTCCATATGTTGAGGCTGCGCTCGATCTACGAGGGAAATGAGGATCACGGCGCTATGAACCAACCAAGAACTCACCGCTGCTGCAGTTAATGCCGCCGCTCCTACTGGATAACCATGGGGATCTCCGACTGCTTTCAACATGTAATGCACATGGTAGACGAACACTTTGAGAAAGAGATCTGACAGCCAACCTTCTCGTTCACCATTCTTTAAGTGTATTTCCAATTAGCGAAGTCACTTGCAAAAAAAAAATTACTTACCGGCGCTTTGGGATTCTTCCATAGAAAACGCGGGGCAGGTAAATAATCACTTACTTCGGCTCGTACAACCTCTGAATATTTGTCCTTGAAAAGGGCATCCACGATGGCCAGTGTGTTAGAGCCAATCTTGCTCCGCCATGAGTGTATACCACTGCTGGCCTGAAAGACTCAATCATGTTAGCATTGGTAGTCATCATACACAGAAAACATACCAGAAATTCTATGGCTGGATGATTCGTGTCGTCACCGAGCCCAGGAAAGACGAAATCCCAGGTGGCCTTCACCATGGGCAAAAAATCCGGATGGCTGTTGGCCTGCCAGGGATTATCGAGAGTAGCTACCCAGTCGAATAGACAGGCCATGTACGTTTGAGACCACTTACTGACCAGTTTCGCTGCGTGCTCACGCGGAAATGGTAAATCATGTTTCGTGTATGTAATTGCCTTAGTAGCCACCGCTCCTGATCTTGATGAGCGACGGTTGAGGGGCTGAACTTCGTTGACTTTCAGCATTGTTGAATCATGGTGATGGGGGAGGAAGACTCACCTGCTGTGTTAGTTGCTGGTGGCAAGTCGGTGGCGGCTTGAATGGCAATCCCCATCTTGAGAAACTCAATGAGTATTGAAAAGGAGTGTTAAGTAGCCTTATACTCACCTGATGCGTTGTCCGTGCTTTCACTGACACAGGAAGAGCCTGAGCACGCTCAGGATCAACATCAGGAAAAATAAAATGTCTATATAGTCACCGTATTGACCTACGTAGGGTTAAGTAGATTGAGGAATTCTACATAGCTCTAATGATACTACGGGGTCCTACATACTTTGCACGTAGCGCATTATAGTACTATGTAGGAATGCTTCCCTGTACGTAGTACTATGTGGAAATCTAGCATTGTAGGCATGGTCCGGAAACTCCTGAGATATACATAAACCTTTTTCAGGGCAAGAGGCACGAAGTACAAATCTCGCCGCTTAGAAGGTAGTGGATGAAAGATATTGCATCAATTTTTATTTCAAAACACTATGCTAGTTACAATGTAAAAAGTATTCTCGGTTAATCGTTTCTGCAGGCTTGCTACCATCGGTTAAAAATGGGTTTGACGAAGGAGGCGAAAGGAGGCCGAGAACACGCGCTTGGGCCTCAGCGTGAGTAGTCGTCACTTTGGGGGACACGGAAGCCGTGGATGGAGTAAACCTTTGGGGCGATTGTGTTACGACCTTAAAGCGAATGCTCAGGTTACAGCGAAGGCAAAGACTTGAGGGCGAGTAAGGGAAAAGCAAGTTGGTAAAGCATAGGGAAATACAGAGAGTATCTACGCTTACTTATACTAAGACTATCTACCCGAGGTAACTAACTATAGAACGGGCTGAGTAACCATGACCGAGGTAGATGAGTAATACTGAGAAGGAAAGTATAAACTAGGAAGGAAGATGATCAATCATGAGAATAGAAGATTGATCATGGGAACTAAAAGATATAACAGGTATCATGAAGGATCAATCAAGGGAACAATAAGAATGATCATGAGAAGGGAAAGACAAACAAGGTAACGTCAAAGAGAAAGTGACATGGGAAAGAATGATGGGAGAAGCGTAGGTGGGGAAGAGTATATCCAGGGATATGGAAATGAGTAAGCATGATGACGTCCCACCAATAGGTTGGTAAATTCATAACATTACCCCCTGTTCAGATTTCGTGTCCACATGAAATAAGATAGACTTGACGAGGATAAGAGCGGTCAATCATTTCATCGTCAACGATTCGAGTACAGTGAACTCCACAATTTCGTTCGACAACTCCGTAACCCATTTTTCCAAGATAAAGTTTGGAAAGAGCTTTGACGTGTGGCAACTCCCATTTGTGTGCAATTGATAAGATGTCGACCCAGTCGAGGTTGGAAAAGAAAGAGTAATCGCCGTATCGCGTATTATAGAATACACGGAGAAATTTTCGAAAATCATGAGAGTCTACATCTTGGATGATGTAGGGATCGTCTGTGGTATAGTGTTTGGATAAAGGATGGTGAGGTTCGCTATGGCCGGTGAGTTTTTGTTGCCAATAGATAGATTCGCGAGTGAAGAAGTAGGCATGGACGTGGAATTTGGTTCCGTTGTCGGTCATGAATACAATGTCGGCTCCACGGATAAAGAGGTCTTTTGAAACCGGTGTAAAAGATTCGGTAATGGCTTGCATATTGTGGTCGATGAAAGGATGAAAGAGTTGGAGCATTTTTAGGTTGATTTTATAACTGTCCATTCGGAAGTTTTGCTCTATATTCGGAGAGTGCTTCTTCTGCATTTTCTAGGGATGAGCGTGGTATCCAAGAGTCGTCTTTGTTTCCATATCCTTTCCAGTGAACTAAAAATTGTATTCCTCGGCCTTTTCGTCTGTGTCCTCGGATTTCTTCAATTTCATATTCTTCTTCTTCATTGATAATGTCAGGTGGAGGTGGAGTGGGTTTCTTTTGACTGTCAAACTCTGGGTCTCGGACTTTCGTTAGGAGCGATGTATGGAAGACGTCATGTATCGACCAGGTATCAGGTAACTTCAGTTTGTAAGATCGATCGCCGATTTGTTTCAAGATCTCGAATGGTCCGTATCGTTTGTGGTCTAGTTTCCGAGTCGGACGATTGGAATGAATGTTCGTCGTTTCTAACCAAACTTTATCTCCTTCGGCAAAGGGTTCCTTGTGGTGCTTGTTGTTTCCTCTTTCTCTCATCATCTCGTTGTTTGCTTCCATCGCAGCTTTAGCTTCTTTTCGCACATTCTCTAATTCTTCGATCAAGGAGGTGGAGGTGGGGTTTGTCGTTTCAACCGTGATATTTCCTTTCCATGGGTGAAGTCCGTAATTCAGGAAGAATGGGGTTTGTCCGGTGGCAGCGTGGGTTTTGTCATTGTAATGGAATTCCGCCATGGGAAGCCATCTTGTCCAATCGTCTTGTCGATAATTGATGAATGCTCGAAGGTAGGTTTCAATTTCCTGATTCATCCGCTCTGTCTGACCGTCTGTCTGTGGGTGATAGGCCGTAGAAAGGTTCCGTTCAATGCCTAGAGCTTTGCATAGGGATTCCATAAATTTCGATGCAAACTGTGGTCCTCTGTCGCTAATAATCCGTTTCGGAATTCCATGATGTCGCCAGACTTCTTCCTTATAGATTTCCGCAAGATCCGTGGACGTGAGCGACGTGGTGGTGGGAACGAGGTGGATCATTTTGGAGAATCTGTCAACGATAACAATAATAGCATCCTTCTCTTTTGACTTTGGTAATGGTCCGATCATGTCTATAGATATTTTTTCCCAAGGTTTGTCGGGGATGGATAATGGATTAAGCGATGTGATCGGGTCGTCGGATGGTTTTGTTCTTCTGGCACATGTTGCATCCTCTGACATATCTTCTGATATCCGTTTTGATCGTGGGCCACCAAAAGGTCCGTTTAACTGATTCTAGCATACGGTACGTTTCCAGATGTCTGGCATCGGGGGGAATTATGATGATCGTGAAGAATGAAATCT
>NW_006267371.1:203877-427967 GCF_000300575.1 Agaricus bisporus var. bisporus H97 | reverse complement strand
GACGTCATAGATGGGAATGATTCTCAAGTCTTCGGATGAACATCTCTCCTTGAACATTTCTACTCCTTTGGTTGTCGTAGATGTGTCAGGTTTGATTAGTCTCGACAGGATGTCTGCTTTGGTGTTCGTCTTCCCAGGAATGTGTCGTAGAAGGAAATCGTATTCCTGTAGCATGAGGTACCATCTTGCTTGTCTGTTAGAACTTTGCCAGAATGTCACGGCGTCACGCTGTCACATCTGTCACATATTTTATTATGTAATAATTTCCCTCTGCTGCTACAGTTCGATGGAGGCTAAACTATCGGCATACTGCTAAAATGGCACAAATTACAGATCTACCAATTGAGCTTATCGATCTTATCTTTTCTTTTCTACCTCCGAACCATGCGGAGCAAGTACAATGGCGGAGGAGGGCAGCGGCTATAGGGAGAGAAGCAAGGCCGGTAGGTTGGCGCCTATCAGGCCATCAGTGTAGGGAATGCGGGAGAACGACGTTAGCAATGTGGGACGCGGAGGAGGATAAAGAGTGGGTAATACAGAGGTGGTCAGCGTGGGGGGCTCGGTATTGGGAACTATCCGGGTTCTTCATACTATGTCCGTGTGATGCGTTGTTAGGTAACTACTTCGGGCATCAATGGTTTGTGTGAGTAGAATACCGGTTTAAGAGTTGTTTGTACTTGTGGACACTTTTATGGTTTGTTTAGTGTTGTTGACGTTTTTATGATCAATTTACTTTTGTTTACTTACTTCTTACTCCACTCTTCTTTTCTCATGTCAAATGTATAATTAGGTTACTTTCCCATACGTACTTCTTTTCCCATGTCAATATATAAATAGTTACCTAGGGTAGTTGGTCTGTGCGCCATAGTCTAGGTATATAAAGTAGGTAGAAACTTGTAGAAGACTCCGTCGAGTTCTCTTAGGTTCACGCCTAATATAACTTTTGTCACTCTCCTCTATAGTTCTTAAGTTCAGGTGTGACCTGTGACATCTCAGTCACAGTCGCCCTAACATTGTCGAGCGTTGAGCTTTTGAGGTTCTCGGAAATATTTGAGGTTCTCGTGATCTGTCCATATCTCAAATTGTTCCTTTGCGTCCAATAGGTAGTGTCGCATAGTTTCAAAGCTTTTATGATAGCTAGTAGTTCCTTGTCGTAGATCTCGTAGTTTCGTTCGGCTTCAGATAATGTTTTCGACATGAAGGCGACTGGGTGCCATTTGTCTTCCTGTTCCTGTGATAGTACTGCTCCTGTTCCATAGTTTGATGCGTCTACTTCAACTCTGAATTGTCCTTTGTCCTTGGGTAATGCTAAGACCGGTTCGCTGGCGATAGCTTGCTTGATTTGTTCGAAAGCTTGTTGTTGTTCATCGTTCCAATACCATTTCTCCCCCTTCTTAGATTTCAGCTCGTTTAGTGGTTGCGCGATGGTGCTGAAATTTTTGATAAATTGTCGATAGAAGTTGGCAAAACCTAAAAAGCTTTCGACTTGTTTGACCATGGTAGGGACCGCCCAATCTCGTATTGCCTTGACCTTTTCTTCTTCCATTGTTGCCTTTCCATTCCCAATAACCGTTCCTAATACCGTTGTTGATGAGACATTGAACTTGCATTTCGTCCGTTTGAATGATAAATTGTGTTTCTCCGCGATTTTGAGAAAACGTAGAGTCCGTGCTTCCAATTCTTCATCGTCCTTTGCTGGAATGATGAAATCGTCCATGTAGTTGGCTAAAGATCCGTCTTGTATCATTTCTCGAAAGATTGTCGCCATCATACGTGAGAAGGTGGCGGGGGAATTACTCATTCCAAAGAACATGACCGTTGGTTCAAATAATCCGCGATTCGTCAAGAATGCTGCTTTCCATTCATCTCCTTCTCGTATCCGAACGTTGTTATACCCCCCGATAATGTCCAATTTGTTGAAAACCTTGGCGTCTTTGAGTTGATCTAATACTTCACTGATGAGGGGTAGTGGCGTCTTTGTTAGGGCGACTGTGACTGAGATGTCACAGGTCACACCTGAACTTAAGAACTAAGAGTAAAGTAACAGAAGTTGTATTAGGCGTGAACCTAAGAGAACTCGACGGAGTCTTCTACAAGTTTCTTCCTACTTTATATACCTAGACTATGGCGCACAGACCAACTACCCTAGGTAACTATTTATATACTGTCATGAGAAAAGAAGCACGTATGAGAAAGTAAACTAATTATACATTTGACATGCGAAAAGAAGAGTGGAGTAAGAAGCAAGTAAACGAAAATAGTTTTGATCATAAAAACGTCAACAACACCAAACAAACCATAAAAGTGTCCACAAGTACAAACAACTCTTAAACCGGTAATTCATTCACACAAACCAATACCTCCCGAAGTAATTCCCAATCATCGCATCACAGGGGCATAGTACGAAGAATCCGGCTATTGCCCAGTGTCGCGGTCCCCAGTATCCCCATCTCTGTATTACCCACGCCTTCTGTTCCTCATAGTCCCACATTGCTAAGGTTACCCTCCCACACCGCCTGCACCGATGATCCGATAGGTTCCAACCTACCGGCCTGTCCTCTCTCCTATAGCCGCTGCCCTCCTTCGCCATTGTACTTGCTCCGCATGTTCGGGGTAGGAAGATAAGATAAGGTCGATAAGCTCAATTGGTAAATCTGTAGCTTGCGCCATTTTAGCAGTATGCCGATAGTTTAGCCTCCGTCGAACTGTAGCAGCAGAGGGAAATTATTATGTAATATAATATGTGACAGATGTGACAGCGTGACGCCGTGACATTCTGGCAAGGTTCTAACAAGCCCCGGCTTTTGGTAATTTGAGTGGCTGAGCGAGATCTTCATGGGAAAGGACCTCCCGGAGCTTTCGCTTTTGCGGTTGCCCTTGGGCGGGCGTCTTTGTTGACGGTGGCACCCCTACACCCGTTTCCCCCTGGCCTACCCCATCGATCCCCAGTATTTCTCCCTCTTCCAATTCGCCTGCAGCCCTACCAGCCTCAGATCCACCCAGAGCTCTGCCCTGCACACCCATCCTGCTTTCTTCCTGCCTGGATAGCCCACCGCCTTCTGGTAGACTAAAGGGAGCGGCTAGAGGGTCCGTTGATAAGGGGGAGGGATCAAGGTGACTCTGCATGTCCTCGTGATTGCAAGGAAGGTGCTCAGCTGTTTCAGCCACATGGGTGATGAGAAAATCGATATAGCCAGGGGATACGTGGGTCAACAGAGGGGTGTACGGTCCTGTTTTTAAAAAAGAGTCGGGTGAGTACGTCACAACACCAGCAGTTCTCAACGCACGGCTTTTTTGGTCCGAGCAAGTTCGCATAGCCAGGGGAGATGGAATCTCAGCAACTCCACCAGAGCTGTACGACTGATTAGGCAGGGGTGACGCCATGGATCAGCCTCACAGATAGAGGAGAGCAGAGGTTCAAACAGAGAAACGAGCGGTTTGGGTGTGTAGGAGAGGAAAAGCAAAGCAGTGAGTCACATCACCGATACAGGCACGTGATTTCAGGGAAGCGCTAACCCGTTGCGAAGCTCGCTACGTCAATCTTGGGTTTGAGGCGTAAGGAGAAGGAAAGAAGAAATGAGCGGTGGTTTAGAAGGAGAAAACAGAAGGGGGGACAGAAGCACGGCAGCAAGGCAAGAGGAGAGAATAGGGGTGAAGCAAGTGATTAGGATACATTTACTACTAAAGGCCGCTATGAAAGGAAATATAAAAGAAGGGCGAGCAGGCAGTTGAATGCCTCGTCCAACTCGGGAGGTGTTAAAGCCAGAAACAGAAACCGAGCGAAATATAAGGAGATAAAAGAGAGTATAACTACGACCAAAAGAATGAAAGAGATACATAAAGGAAAGTATACCAGGACCTGCTAGACATGCAGGTGAGTTTTGGGGCTCGGTTGGTGTTCCAATGGCTTGCCGGCGAGTTGGACGAAGTCTGAGGTGGTTAACGGGCGTGCTGCTGGTGAAAGAGGCGACGGTTGGGGTGTGGGGTGTCAGAATGACCTAGGTCTGCGGGATCGACATCGTGCGCATAGTTGTCGAGTTGTTCTAGGGTCGCGTTGTGATTTGCGGTGATGGTAGGGAACGAGTCGAAAGGCTGCAAAGCGCAGCTTGGAAATGGAGCCATCGAGTTCCGAGAGGACGTAAGACCCACCCTTGGTTCTTCTGAGCAGGATCATGGGGCCACAATACTGCGGCGCCGTTTTGCTACCAAGGTCCTTATCACGTCTGGAGTTGCGAACGAGGGCGAGGGATCCGTTGTCGAAGTCGAAGTCGGAGTGTTATTTTCATACCTCCTGTTGAATTCTCGAATAGAGGCGTAGCGAGCTTTCAAAACTGTCAAAGAAAACGCACAAATCTTATAGCACCAAGATTACAGTATATTTCAATACGAGTGCTTACATCATAGCACCACTTTGATATGGGAAGAGTATGGGTAATTGCTAACCAATTTCTATGAACTTCAAAGTCTGTCGAACAACTAAGTTGTGCGTCAAAATACGAAACAAGCCACGACCACCCTCCGCGGACACTCACTATGCGGGATACAAAAGAAGTTTGAGCATAGTTGAAACCATGAGATTATTCCATTCGGCCCTTTCTATGTCCCATTTGAACCAGGTTTGCGAAGGTTTCGGTAGACTATGACACTCTGCCTCCGAAGTTGATAGATCTCGCTCGGGTTGTGAGACTGTGCGCTTGCGGAGATGTGAGTCTGATAATGAGTCCCTGGACATATTTCTCAACGACTCTATAGCCTCGAGGGTAAGCAAGGCTCAGAGAAAACAAGTTGTCAGTGATAAGTTTCCTCTTTCACTCGGGCCAGGTCGGCGGGACGTTTGCGAAGCTGTAGAGCATGGGCCGCGATGAGATCTTCAGTCTGGGGGAGATGGCTTGCAAGCGTGATCAGGGACCACGTCATTTCCATACTGGTCTCGCTCTTGAGATCGCTTCCACTCATGGTGTTGTAGATGCCCATGAGATGGAGGGTTTGGATGGTGACAATCGAGGGTTTTCTAGAATGGGTTGAAGGGTGAGGGCGGCGAGGACCCATGGGAGTGAGGGGGAAGGATTGGGAAAAGAGGGCGAGTTCCGGGAGGAGGGTGCGGGAATCGGTAGGGAGGGGAGCTGAAGCGGGACTGACGGCAGGATCGATTTGGGCCTGGATGGGAGAATATGAGTATTGGGTGACGTGCGCAGCAGCTGTGTGCTTACGAGGAGGAGGGACTGTCGAGGGCCCGGGTGAGAGGGAACGATGAGAAATGATATAAAGAGAACGGACCTCTGAGCCGCCTGTTGGGCCAAAGAAACGAGAGATGCCATGGGTAGAGATGGAAAGGGTGCCAAAGGCATCGACGACTTGGGTGGCGGCAGGGTCTTCGAACATGGGGGCGGGGTCATTGTCGTGGGTGTGGCTCGGAGGAGAGCTGGGCCTGGAGGGCGAAAAAAAATAAATTTAACCCCTCAACGACTACACGCCGATTGATTGATCAACCGACGGCCTCGAGCTGGCGGAAGCGGGTGGTGAGGTGGGTGATGTGCTGGTGGAGATGTTCGGTGGCGGCGAGGACGAAGCGTGTGCCTTGGCCCGTCGACAGCGAGCCTGGGGGGTGTTAAAAAAGAAAAGATAAGAATCACACCACGCACCGTTGGGACACAGCGACACACTGTTGATTTCTGAATTTATACTCGTTCAGCCCAAAAGACAGCGGGTGCAGCTGTTGTCCAATGCTGCTCTTCTCCTCCAGAGGCCTTGACAAGGGCTTCTCGAACGTCTAGGTCGTTCAACGATACTGTTGTAGAGGTGACAGTAGTTACGGAAGTAAAATTGTAAAAAGGGTTTCACTAACGCACAAACTGTTCTCAGTGTATAAGTTCGTGGGAGAATTAAATCAGAAGTCAAGATAGAGACAGATATGTTTTGTGAAGTTTTGAAAGTTTTAGATTGTTTTCGGGTTTTAAGGTCTTTTTCAATTGTAGCTACTCGAGGAGTAAGGAATCTAGGGGTTCGAGAAGGACTGTTCACGACGAAGTTCAACTACGCTGCTGTGCTAAGGCAGGCGATGCGTACCAAACAATGTGGGTAGATATAAGCTGCGATATCGACTTAGCGAGAAGCTACCGACTTATACCGACAAACTACAAGGCCACTGACTTACACCACTACCGAAGTGATGCAAGCTGCGATATCCAAGTAGCTAACACGAAGCTATCACACACTGTCAACGAGTTGTAGCTCAAGGTCTCGATAATAATCCTCTCTGGTTTTCGATTACAATTCTCTCAAGTTTGTATGATTCTCAGTTTGGACTTAGCGTCCGAAGGAAAAGTTCACAGATAACACCACAAATAGGATTCACTGAGTAGCGAAATACAATTGCAGAGCTTCAGCAGGTCAATTTCCTTGCCTCCCGCTCACTATCTACAGGCTTTTTATACTAATGGTTCTCTAAGCTATTTTGGTTCAGGTACGCTACGTTTACTAAGATTCTGTTATTTATATCGTAGCTTGCTCATCCTTTCTATTGTAGCTACTAAGCCTTCGAGTCATACCACCCGTTTTAGGAGTAGCTTTCTGTTGGAAAGTCCGCCCTGCAGAGCGGGATCCTGGGGACAGACCTATGTAGCAAACATAGTGCAGTGGACTTACATTATTCTGTAAGTGGCTTGAGGACTAGTACGAGTGTGTAGTAGAGCGATATAGAAGCTTATAGAAGCTTCAAGAGAGAACTAGAAGTGATAATCATATTGGACAGAACTACATAGTATTTATACATATGGTAATGGTCCGTGCGAGAGTAAGAAAGGCATGTGGATGCCATGACTCGACTGTGTGAACAGGAGTTTAGCACAAGGTAATGAAACATCATAATGTGAAACATAATATAAAACAGTAATCGGTCATAATAACACGGAGATTAACTCGACATGTTTCAACACTTTCGTGAGATCATGTAATCCGCTGATTAACGGTTACTCTTTCTGGGCAATCTTTCTCTGGCTGCTGACCTATCTCTGTTTCTCCTAGTAGCTCCTAGCTCTCTTTCATATTTTTAGTTACGATCGTAGCTACACTTCGGGTATAACCAAAAAGGGAACTCGTATTTGATGGCACTTCGCGTACTTCGTCCGAATTTGTTAAATGATGGGACTTCCTATTCGCGACATAGGGTACGTAAGCAGACCGTCGTAGCGACTAAGTCCCTTCACCTTGCCGTGTTCGCGAATATAATTAATAGTACTTATGCGTCGTAGCTACACGTTGTATTCGCTTCGCGTATAGACCAATGGTTGATGTTCCAATTGGTAAGGTCATATTTCTCCCATCGGTACAGTTTTCCCTACGGGGACCCCAGCTATGGCTGTCATGCGAGCTCGCATAGATCGAGTGTCCTTCCTTTAGATATCCTGTGGTTACACTTCTCAGTCATTCTATGTAGCGAAGGGTTTTCTATGCTGTAGCTAGGCTTATATTATGTCAAAGCTACCTTCGCTAGAGAGATTACTAGGCTAAATGTGTTTAGGCCGTGATATCTCCCCCCCACTATGAAATGACTGCCCTCAGTCTGCCTTTGTAATTCCTCGAGTTATTCATAAGAGCTTATTAGGTCACTGCTGGACTCTGATCTAGGTATTCTTTATTCCGGGCTTAGCACGTTTCAAGATCCGTGGCCTCATGTTTTCCTAATTTCCATAAAAGAACTTCCTTTTTGTTTTTATCAAATTCTCGTTTTATAGTTAATTCGCTATAGGCTTTCGCTTCTTTTCCCTCTGGTAGCCTTGCCAACTCTTCACCGTTCGATTAGCTTTCCGGGGTAGCGAGTTTATGAGTTAATTTCCGCTTCTTTCCCGTTTCGCTTCCGATCCTCTCGTATCCCGAGATCTCTGATGCTTATCTCTTTACATAACTTTAGATCACCGTGTCCTCATGTCTGAAAGCTAGGCCTTTAATTTCTAAATTTTGTTGTCTCTTTAGCTCAACCTCAAGGTCTGGCCCTTCTAGATTTCTAGCTTTCGTTTCAAGGTTTCATGACGTTCGAATGTCCATGCTATATAAGAACGACCCCAAGCTCTTGACTCGTCCTATCATCTCTTTCTTTTCCATCATGTTCGTTAGCCTCGCTCAGTTCCGCCAGATGGCTTCGTTTCTCTCGCGTGAGCAACTAGCTGGTATGATGATCTCGGTAGACGACTTGTTGAATCTTCCGCCGAGCGTACTTTCCGCCCCGACTCCATCCCCTGCCGATCTCATTATCCTGGAGCAGTACGCCGCTCTCATCCAAGCTCGCTTAGCGCCACTGTCTCAAAATTCGGGTCCCGCTACTCCTGCTTCTGTCTCCTCTCGTCTCCCAGAACGTTTGACTGCCCCTTCTTCTAGGGCTTCTCCCATATTTCGTCCCGTCGATCTTCCTTCCATTTCCCAAGCTATGGAGGTGGACTCAGCTTCGCAAATGTATCCTCGTCCTCGACCTGTCGGTACCGCGGCCGTGCAATGCTCCGGTGAGTATCTTAGCTAGAACTGTATTTCTTTTAATTTATATCTTCTTTTCTTTTTAGGTACCATGCCGCCGCCTTCATACTCGGCTTTTGGTTCGCCTGCTCGTCGTTCGTCTCCTACTCCGGAGGCCCTAACCATCCATGTCCCTCCACTCTCTCGCGTGTCCTCTCAAAACTCGGCGAAGCGTCGTTGCGAGGATTTCTCTCCTCCAGCCCAACAGGTTCCTTCAGTTCCTGTGGTGATTCGTCAACCGGTCTCCGCTCCCTTGCCCAAAGTTACGGCTGAAGAGCCGATCGATATTTCCGATGATGAAGATGAGGATTACGTCGAGGGCTCTTCCAAAAAAGCTAAAGCTCGTCGTAAGTTATCACTTTTTTCTCTTATTATCTCCAGTCTAAGTTCTCTTTCTCTAAAGCTCGTCGCGAGGAGGACCTCGTCACGTCTACCGGCCTCTCTTTGGGCGGCGACCCCTTATCTGGAATCCTCGATGTCTTCGCTTTCTCTCGAGTCGCTGTGAGTCTTTTTTATTCCCATGTAGCCTTATCTCATTTTCGCTTAACCTTCTCTTATTTTTATTCAGGACCTTCCTGCCACTCCCTGTATCAACTGCTTGACACGCTTCCTCCCTACTTGTACCCATGGGGATCGTCAATTTCGTGACTTTCCTCTCGGGCCCACTTCCTGGAGTGAAGCTCCAGTACATGACGACAAGAAAGCTAACGCTCCATTCCTGAATATGGGAGTTTGTGATACTTGCAACGCGAAACACATTTCGCATTGCGACCACGCGAAGCCCCCCTGCCTTACTCAGTTTATCGCTGAGAGCGTTCAACCAGCTGCTATGCTTGCTGGTTCAAGTAAGTCGGCTTAGTTTTATCTTTCTTTTTATTAATCCTTTTTTCTCTTTTCAGATTTGAAGCGTCGAATGCGCAATACACAGGTGGCAATTAGCCAAGCGAAGCTCTCGAAATTGAACGATCGGGTATGTCAAGCTAACGCCCGTCTATCTATTATGGAGCTCACGATGGACTTGTCCACTGCCTTCGACTTGGCAGCCAAACCCGCTTCTTTTTGGGTCAAAGGTGGCTACTTCGATTCTGAAGACCGTTTTTACGAAGTTCTCGAAGCTGCTTACCTTGCTGCTACGCGTGAAGTCTCTGCTAACGATCGGGAGATCCAAAGCAACTTCGAGGCTGCTACCCAAGATCTTTTCTCCGCCCATTGCACTATTCTGGAGTGGCTCGGCGAGCTAACCGTTCAGGAAGGTGATGACCATTGGAGGTGGTACACTACTCCCGACGAAGAGGGAGAGTCGCGTTACCCCATCGATCATTCCTTTTTCCATCGTAATGCCGAAGCTATTCGTCTGTTCAAGGAAGCTAAGGAAGCTGCTAAGGTAGCGAAGAAGGAGGCTAGTTCTAGCTCCAAGGCTTCTGACAAAAGCAAGGACAAGACGGGTTAGCTTTTCGCGGTCTTCGCTTATCTCTTTTGTGCTTTATTTCTTGCTGTATCTTGCTGTATCTGATGCTTCATTTCTTGTTCTCCTCGGCTCCTTTCGCGCATGTAGGGTAGATACTTCATCGTATTTTACTTCTATCGGATGCTACAATGTTCTTCTGTGTTTCGTGTATCTCTGCATCGTCCTGATCAATATATCTGTGTCATTTGATTGCTTTCGACTGTTTTTGGCAAGAAAGTTCCCTAATTGGGATATTTGTACCTCCTTACTTCTCAAGAGTGAAGATTTCGCTAAGATTGCTTCGCTACAAAAGTTCTTCGCTATGAAAAATAGGCAAAATTCTTTTTCTCCTAATCTCTCCTAATCTCACTTCCCCCCTTCACCAAAAGAAGAGACGTCCTCGTCGAGTCGTACTCCTGATTTTCATATCTTACTAAGTTCACTAATCCGCAGCCTATGACTCAGTCAAATATTTGATATTTATGACCGTGTCATTGTAGCTACCGCATATAGTTGTAGTAGCTATGTTCTTAACTCGTGGTGGGTGTCGCAGACACATCGTTATAAGACGAGGATTTTCTCGTCGGTCTTCCTATCTTAGTCACATTGACTGGGTACCTAGCGAAGCTGCCTCCACCAGTAGTCATTGCTCTTCCACCTCACTCGTTCCTTCCCGAACCTCTTGCTCGTTGCATATGTCTGCTAACACTCAAGTCGCGTATACTCAACTCAATGAAGAGGTATCTACTTTCTATCATCGCTACGCTCTCGGAAAGGAGAATTCGGCGCTCTATCTCGCAGCGTTCGGCTGTCTCGAGAATGCTATTCCTAAGGCCGTAAGTTCTTTGCTACGTTGCATGATAGTGTTAAATCTTATATTTTCTTTGTAGCGTAACTTATTGAATGCCATGTCGGCCGACCCTGAGGCCAATACCAAGAGCGACAACAATAAGAAGCTTCTTATCCGTACTAGGACCATGTTCGAGACTTGGCAGAATGAACGTGATCCCAAATACAAGTTTCCATCCGTTTATTACGATCTTCGCAACATCATCGTTCAGCACGATCGCGCCCATGGTCGTACCAAGAAGGCCACTACCACCAAAGCGACCGACGCTAGCAAAACTACTGCGCTTCCTAAGAAGGTGAACTGGTCCATTCAAGATTGTTTCTATTGCCTCCCATACTTATCCTGCTGGCAGCGTAAGATTGGCAAGAAGGTTTCGTCTCCGGAAACTATTGAAGATTCTGACTCAGATGCCTCGGTTATCGTTGCTGACTTCAATCCTGGCAACGCTCCTCTCACTATAGCTGGAGATCAAAACGTACGTCCATTTCTTTCTTGTAGCTACGTTATCATTATTCATGGTGACTTTGCTAGGCTATGCAGGTCGATGATACTGGGGCTATCTCTAATGCCATTACTGGCACTAGTAGCGCTCCTGTTTCTGTAGCTACGTCTACCACTTTGGAGGTACTCCTTTTGCTCCTGAGCTAGGTCACAAGCTCATGTTTTTCTCTTTCAGGCTAGCCCTGCCCGTGCCTCAGTGGTACGTATCCCTTTCGCTTCGGTCCCGGGCATGGACATTTTTAGCTCGGCTTACAAACGCGCCGTTCAGGTTTCTATAGCGTCTGACAAGTCTATCGACCTCCCCTTGGTCTCTGAGGAGAATTGTAAGTCCATTTAGTCCTCCTATGCTTAGCTACACAGTATTGACTTTCGTTGTAGTGAAGCTCTGCCTCGGTGGAATCGAGGGCCTTACTTTGAATACAAAGGAGATCCATCGCGCCTTTATGGCTAACGCTCCTCTCGAGGCTCGTCAATATCAATTGTTGTCTAACTCCGACCACCTTTTGAAAATGGCGAACGAGTTGGAAACTTTGTCTCGGCGCTACTATTCTGCCATGACCAATCAGAAGGTTTTGGTCCAGAGTCTTGGTAGCTCGGTTACCAAGCGTACTCAAGCTGACTAGTAGCTCAGCTGATGTCTCTTATCTCTTGTATTTGTATTTCACTAGGTCACTACTATGTCTGATTGTTTCCACGAGCCGTTCTCTAGGTAGTGACTATATATGCTCGTTTTTTCTCTACCCCTGAAGTGACCCCTGAAGTAGTGTTTCTTTTAAAAGGTTCCAAGTCTTCCAGTGCTTAAGCTACCAGCAACCCAATGTCCGCTTCTAGTAGTCGCAACCGCCAACGTATTGACGACATAGTCGATCGACTCATCCAAGCTGTCGATACCTATAAGCATCGGTCGAACATTATGACCCCTCATCAGGTAGCTACAACGTTCTTTATTTTTCGCTATATTCATAATTTCTCAACTCTCTCTTGGAAGGCTTTTACCCAGGAGATTCGCAGGCTCTTAGCTACGCCTCAGTTCTCTCTCTTAGAACCAGAGAATGATTATCCCCCTTGTAAGCCTTTTCATCCTTCCTTTGTATCGAGGTTTTGACTCATCACTTCTTATCCCCAAGTGGCCGCTATTTCCGAAGTAGCGAAAGCATGTAGTGACATTGTCGATACGTTTCGCTTGGTCAACATGGGCGCACGCGAGGTCAATTCTTCTCACCAGCGCGCTTTCTTCCAAGAACTTCAGAGTTCGGTAGTGGACGATATGATGTCTAAAACTCATTCCTTCGGTAAGATCTTTGAGCACTACCGCCAGAGTATCACCGAGTTCCTTTGGTTGGAGATGATGATTTCCAAATTGTCCCTCAACACTATCTAGCTTCTTAACTATTCTTTTCTAGATGTAGCTTCTTCCCTTTCGCTATCTACATCTTCTAGATAACCTTCTACTAGGTCGTCTGTATTTACTTCTTCTTCGAGTAGCTTCAACTCTTCTTCAGTAGAGTCGAGTAGCTTCTGTACCTCTTTTCCAAATTTGATCTTTTCTCTCGCGAAATATGGTATTACCCTAAAGGCAGCTAGCTACCTTATTCTGCCATACTGCTCCATTATAGTCAGCTAAGATATACGCTCCTCCGGCCAGTCTTTTTACCACTATCATGGGTCCTAGATACCGGGGCTTCATTTTCCTGTCTGCCGACATTTCTATCGCAGTATTCTTGACTAGAACTAGGTCACCTGAATTAAAGTGATAATTCTTTATCTTATGTTTATTATCTTCTTGTAGCTTCATTACCCGTCGAACCTTTTCGTCTGTTAGCTTGTGTCTCATAGCGTCTACATGCTGCACATGCTTAGCTAGGGCTTGGGCTCGAAGTCCGATTAGCTCTGAATGAGTAGCTATTGTGTCTGGGTATGTGACTAGCCAGGTCGCTTCTACAATATCTAGTGGTAGCGTAGGGTGCGCACCGGTGATCATAAAATAAGGAGAACAACCCATACCTTTCCGAATGGTAACTCTATCTGCCCACGCTACGTGTGGTAAGTAAAAGTACCATTTCTTTATGTCACCTGCAGTAGCTTTGTAAAGCATCTGCCTTAGGTCCCAGTGTGGTCGCTCCACCGTTCCATTCGCTTGTGAATTGTATGGAGAGATAGCTACTCCTTTAATGTTATACTTCTCCTCTAACCATTTCACAGCTTTTCTAAATGGCGATCCATTGTCCGTTACTATCTTAACTATTGTACCCCAACGGCACATAATATCCTCGAACAGCCATTGACCAATCGATCTCGCGTCCTCTTTTCGTAGTGCTTTAGCTTCCATCCAAGAAGATAAAGCACATCGCCCATGTACTATATACTTACACCCATTCGAGCTAGGTGTCATATGAACTGTATCTGCATGTAAGACTTGGAAGATCGACGGTGTATGGGTTACCACGGGTGGTAGCTCCATGGCCGCTCGCTGTCGTATCTGGCATAAGTGACAACTCTTCACAAACCAGGTAATGTCAGCTTCCATCTCTGGCCACCAGAAACGCTGAGCTATCAAGCGATTAGTTGCGTATGCCCCTCGGTGTCCAGTATTATCATGTAGCTCTCTCATTATATTCATCCTATTATCTTTCTCTACTACTAGCTGCAAGAAATCACCGTTCCCAGTCCTCCTGTAGAGTCTTCCGTCTTTATCTAGCCAGAAGTGGGATACAGCTCTTAGAAACTTCGCATCTTTTGTAGAGAGATTTTCCATCTCTTTCTTGTTTTTATGCGAAGCTAACCAGTCCCTAATGAGTGGGATCCTGGTGTCTTGTTCGCGAGCCATTTCCGTTCTTCTTTGCTCATCGTAGGGTTGCTCTTCTTCCACTGTGTTATCTAGCGCAGACTCTTCTTGATCGGCGACAGTATTTAAGAAAATCTTAACTTCAGTGGGACAACCCTCTTGTAGTGCCAACTTTCGTCTTTCATATATCTCGCGACGTGTATTCGCTTCTCCAGCTTCCAATTCCAGTTGGAAGCTAGGTGTAGCGTCTATAACTTCCTGGAGAAACCCAGTCCGCGAATCTATTTCTTCTAGGAACGCCTCTAGTGGTAGAGGGTCTTCCTCTTCCTCCGTTTCTTTGACTAGCGTAAGTTCCTCTCCTTCGTTGTCCGATCCGTCGTCAAACTTTCGGGATAGATCGTCACCTGGGTAAGCTTTTCGCCTTGATAATCCATCGGGCCCGAACCCTTTTCCTTTTCTATGCACCAAAGTGAAGAAGAAATTCGTCCTTATGTAGTCAACCCATCTGTTTACCGTTGCGTTAGGCATCCTTCCAGGATTATTTAACATCCCATAGAGATACTTCGCGTCGGTTTCTACTACTAGATGTCTACATCCTCTTAGTAGATAATCTTCTTGTTCTAAAGCCATTCTAAATCCTACTAGCTCTCGCTTAGGTTGGGAGTAGCGTTGTTGTCTTTCGTCCATAAGTATGGAGTTAAACTTTATGTAGTGAATCTTGGTAGGCGTAATATCATCTCGCTGATATAGATAGTATCCTACTGCCCTCCATGACGAATCTACTGCCATTACAATCGGCTGTTCGCTACCAAACTTAGGATTTCGCGTATGGAAGCATTCTTTTATTTTTCGCTTAAGCTCACTTTGTGCTGCTTTCTGCGTAGCTTCCCATACAAATGGTACTTTCGCTTTGCATAACTCGTACAACGGTGCTGCTGTTTCTACGAACTTCTCAATGTGATTTCTACACATTACTGCTGTGCCGAGGAATGCCCTTACATCTGTAGTATTTTCGCAGTCTCCCCAATTCATTATTTTCCCAATAGTATCTACAGTCGGTTTTCGGCCTAGATACGAACAATCGAATCCTACGATTGTTATTTTATCGGCACAAATGGTGGTCTTGGGTCCCGAGAACGTTCCTCCTGCATACTTCATTCTTTGTAAGAGCCTATTCGTGGATTCTAGATGCTCAAAGATGAACCTCCTAATGCCTTTATTAAAAGACATTACCTCGTAGCTACCATCTGTTCTTTCGTAGCGAGTCTTCGGTCCTCAAATTGGTACGTCATCAATATACAGTGACGGACAAAACCGTTGCAATGTTTATAACACCTTCAAAGATACTATTATAGCATGTGACAAACTGACCGTGACATCACGTAATTAACATCGTTTGAAAGCCATGACTCTTGGCTTTAATTCGATAGTAATACCATTATGTAATTCTAAATATTCATCAAAATACTGGCAATTTACTAACAAAGATGCATTGCAACAGTTTTGTCCCTCTCATTCACCAAGTATAAAGTCACCTGACTCCATTGACTGACTTGAAAAATCAGCACAGCCACATTCAACAAAGATGAAAAGTCAGCACAGCCACACTTTGAGTATATATACAGAGCATCTTTGGCATGATTCCTTACAATGAAGCCCCTCACTCCAAGTCAGCTCTCTCATATCCTTTATTTGCTTGATTCAGGAGCATCAGCTCATGAAATCTCTACTTCTACCAGCATACATCATTCCACTATATCTGGAATTAGATCCAAGCACCGTCCCAACCTTGCTATATCCTCAGGTGGTCGTCCTAGACTGCTTACATCTTCTGATACCCACTACGCTGTTCGCTTAATCACCTCTCAAAAGGCTGACAACGCTTCTCAAGTCAAGAGACTACTTGCCAACAGCTTGCCCCACTCAATTTCTACAAAGACCATACGTAGAACTCTTTCCCGCACTGGTATGAAGGCTGTAGTAAAGGTTAAACATCCTTTGCTCAAGGCCAAACACCGCAAGGATCGCTTGGACTGGGCTTTAGCTCGTCAAAACTGGACTATAGAAGACTGGAAAAGGATAGTATGGTCTGATGAAACAAAGATTAATTGTTTGGGGTCAGATGGAAGAAAATGGGTGTGAAAAGGGATGGAAAAGGCTTGAGTGATAGACTGGTGTCTGGGACTTTGAAGTTTGGAGGAGGTTCTTTGATGATGTGGGGTTGTATGTTTTGGGAGGGATGTGGCTATGCATGCCAAATTAAAGGTAAAATGGATGCTGATCTATATGTTAGCATTTTGGAGGACAATCTGGAGGATAGTGTGGAGTATTATGGGAAAGAAAAGGAGGATTTCATATTTCAGCAGGACAATCACCCCAAGCACAAGTCTAAAAAGGCCCAGAACTGGTTCAAAGAGAACAACATTGATTTGTTGCCATGGCCAGCACAGTCTCCAGACCTCAATCCAATTGAACATCTCTGGGACCACCTCAAAATCAAGCTTGAAGAGTATGAAGAAGCACCTAGGGGAATTGGAGAACTTTGGACAAGAGTGGATAAGGAGTGGAATGATATAAAGCCTGAGGTGTGTCAGAATTTGATAGAGAGTATGCCTAGAAGGGTAGAAGCTGTACTCAAGGCAAAGGGAGGCTATACTAAGTACTAAACATAGAGATTTGTACTTGGTGAATGAGAGGGACAAAACTGTTGCAATGCATCTTTGTTAGTACATTGCCAGTATTTTGATGAATATTTAGAATTACATAATGGTATTACTATCGAATTAAAGCCACGAAGCATAGCTTTCGAACAATGTCAATTACGTAATGTCACGGTTAGTTTGTCACATGCTATAATAGTATCTTTGAAGGTGTTATAAACATTGCAACGGTTTTGTCCGTCACTGTATGGCATTGTATATTCGGGTATCTCGTCTCGTAGGATATACGTAACGTCGTCATGAAAGATTGGTACCGAATTGGTCCATCCCATCGGTAGCGTAACTAACCTAAGGGCTCCAAAAGGCGTTTGAAACGTAGTTAAGTCTCGTGAAGACTCCGCTAACAATCTTTCATCATATCCTACATATAAATCTAAGATTCCGCTACAGGCTCTTCCTGCGAAATGCATAGCTAGTTCTTCAGTAGCGGGTGGTAGCCCTGAATGAGCTATTGTAACTTCATTTAATGGCTCCAGACTGTGTACAATCCTTAAGCTTTTTCCATCCTTCTTAATTACACAAAACCACTTAGACCGATACGACGAGTTAGAAGGTTCATAAACCCCTGCGTCAATCTTTCGTCTAATAATCCGACAAACTTCATCGTAGATACTGGGTGGTATTCTGAAAGGTTTTAGTACCCACGGAGTATGAGCTATCGTTGGTATATTTATTGGCGGGAAATATTTCGCTTTGAAATTTCCTCGCTCCGTGTCATCCCACGCGAACGCTTCGTTTTGTTCGGCTATAATCCAATGCATTAGCTTCCTTTCTTCAGGTAATAGAAAGTCCCCGTCATGTTGTTTATCCATTTTGTCCTTTCTTTCCTGAGTATACCTTCCTTTCGGTGTGAACTCCGGCGGACTTGATGGTAACTTGGGTAAACCGGCTAATGGGTCTCCTGTTATATTCCTTATAATACGAAACTTTTCAGGTAGCTCTCCCAATACTGGTCGTACCTTCAAAGCTACAGGTTTATATTTCTTAGCTAATGATAGCAAAGGTTTGCTTTGCTCTGTCATTTCTTCTACTGCCTGAATAGACTTTTTCGAACTCGCACTCGCTACTACTTCTCTCAGATAGTAATGTAGGAGTTGTTTTTCCTGTGTAGCTCCACCAATACTTTTATATAGATAGAGCATGTTCACTTCGTCTTCTGTAAACGCTTTCACATTTACCGGTAATACTTCACTAATGGTGAAGCTACCTTCATTTTCTTCTATTATACATGCTACCTCTCCTCCATTTCCCAGACACTTCTCGAAATCCTCGAGGTGCATTAAAAATTTGTTTCCAATGTCCTCGGTAGCTCCCCTTTTGCATAGGTAGCTAGCGAGGCCCATTCTTTGGTATTTGGGTCAGTTATGGTGATGAACTGGTGCCCTGTTCCTGAGTTCGTTATCTTACTTTCTAGTAGAACATCAAACGGTCTCCCTAGTAGTACTCGATAAGGTGCATCTTCGATAACATGCACTTGTAGATACGCCGTGATTGTTCCGAAGAGGAAGGGAACATTCTTAGCTAGCCCACATGTTTGGGTGATCCCTCCATTAGCGCTTTGCATATTAATCGCCATAGATGGGTCCCATGCTAGCTTACATTCACTAGCGGCCTCTCTACTCATCGTGACAATCTGAGATCCACTATCCAACAACGCTTCTTCCTCACGGACTCCGTTAATAGTTGCTGGTATTACGCGTAACTCCCCCATTGTCTCGGCGCTCTGAGACTCCTCTTTTTCTATGGTGAACACCAATCTCTCTTGCTTTTCGGCTGGTACCGCTGTTAAGTACTGCGTCAGAGGTTCTTTAACTTTCCAAACTTTCACTGGGTTCCCTTCTCTATTCTTAGCTTCTGTCTGTATCTTTTGTACCGTCCCTAGCTTGTTGAGACTAGCGTAGGTCCAATCAAGCTGTTCTTCTTCTTGATCTCTATCAACAACAATATTGTTGTTACCAGTAGGTACTCTTCTTTTACTGAGTAAATCTTTAAGCGCTTCGCGAAGCTTCGGCGCCATTCCCAGAAGCTCTTTCTGCGAGAGCTTTATCTCAGTTTCTCCGAATTTTTCTAACATTTCTTCGATACTAATACCCTCCTCAATCTTTGCTTGTTGCTTGTAGCTAGGTCCTTTCTTTTCTTCTTTGAAGTACTTAGCTGGTAGAGGGGGAAATTCTACTACCGGTTTCATTTTTGGTACCCCTAAGTAAGGAAACTTCGTAGTTTCTCTCGATTCATTATTATTCTTTTCTTTATCTACAGGGTTTATGTTATTAGGTCGGCCCTCGGTTGCCTTATCTTCACGGATCCTAACCCTGGGTTCCGGAGCTGGCTTCGTCTTCGAGCCTCCTAAAAACCCTGTGATTTATTATCTTTTCTGGTTTGCACCAGTAACTTCGCTAAAGCCTGCATTGTCATGGCTTCTTCATCTTCTTCGCTTTCTTCCGTAGCTACTACAGCAGGTGGGTTAGGTGACCGGATCTGCATGCCTTGCATCACAGCTTGCATACCAGCTAACTGTCCCCTCAACATCAGCAAAAAGTCACACAACTTATGCAAACTTATGAAAAAGTTGCCTTATGCTTGCCTTATAAAGACCAACTTAAGGCACATAAGTCACCAAAATAGCATAAGTTCATAATTTTTCATAAGCCAGACAAGAAGTTTACACATAAGTCACACATTAGTTCATAAGTTTATCATAAATTCATAAGTTGGATACAAAGACAGCATAAGCACAGGACATTTCATAAGTCAGACCAAAGGTTAAATCACAAGTCAGACAAAAATTCATAAGGCTACTGACAAGTCAAACAGTATCTCATAAGTGAAACATAGGCTCATAAGTCAGATAACAAGGCAAGAATCATAGCATTATAAGAACATTATGCTGTATGTCTTGTTCTACTACTCTTAAAATTCCGGAAAAATCACGACAAATCTTAGAATATTAAAAAAACATAAGTCTATATGTATGTTTTTTGTCGAAAACATACCCATTATGGAGATATCAAGATTCCATCATGGGGTGGGGGGGTCATTGTCAACTACAGATAGACTCGTCGTAGAGCCTGCTCTACTAACCGGAAAATTCTGGAAAAATCATGACAAATCATAGAATATTAAAAGAACATAAGGTTATATGTATGTCTGTGTCGGAAAACATACCAGTTATGGAGATACAGAAAAACATAACAAGAATGCCATGTTTTCTACTGGTTACTGTGCCGATTCTGATGATTGAAGAGTGCAAATATATGTATTCAAGGTCCAGGAATTCGGATCTGGTTTTAGATTTATTATCCAATCAATATTTGAGGAGCTACAGTGCAATCTTGTGTTTATCATATGTTAAATGTGCAATATCTCAATAGGCTTTCATCTAACAAAAGATCTAATTGGATATTCAAACTCCCCAACCTCGAAAATATAGGAATACACTTTTAGATTATTAAAATCCATGCAGGAATGACCTGAAAATATCTCCTACCTATGTTTTGAGGAACTTTGACTCGAAAATCCCAAGTCCAGACATCATGTGATGTCATGTGGCATGTTGAACTTCTGTTTCGAGCACAACGTTGATCCTTCCTCATCACCACCATCATTCCTCCCCTCCCCTCCCTCCCCTTCCCTCCTTGTTGCTCTCCTAGGCTTATATTCAAGTGAGTAACTTTCCTTCCCTTCCCTAGCTCTCTCCCAGCTAATTCTAGGCTGGTTTAGGACGCTTTTTTGCCTATTTTGGACGCTTTTTTAGGGCTATTTTGGGAGGGTTTTGAGAGGAGATGTGAGGATGATATGTGGATGAGTTTTGGGGGGATCTCTAGTCTTTGGTGAGTGCTTTTTGACTCTTCATATCCTCATACTCATTTGTTACTTTTAGAATCACATTTCTCATCATTTTCCCCCCATTTTCCATTTCTACTCCCCTGGCTGCTGTCATATCCCTCTTGTCCGCTTTTTTCAGGGTCTATTTCCTCTTTAGGAAGTCTGTATTATACATGATGTATTGTATTTACTATATGAATATAATTCTTTGTTCCTTATCCATTATGATGTTCCTTATGATTGAGCTTATGCCTTGCATCACAGCTTGCATACCAGCTAACTGTCCCCTCAAACGTTCCAGCTCGAGCTCTCGCGCGTTCACAGTTTGTTGCATCGCGAAACTCGATGCCTTCGGAGCTACTGGGGTATCTACCATGTCTGGAGTCCCTGTGTCTATCTCTAAGTCTTCTCCTATCCCTCCGTAGATTTGTAGGGCGACTGTAACCGGTAGATACTTCTTCACACTATCTCGAATTGTAGCTCCCGGTTCTCGAGGGATTCCAGTCCCATTCGCGAATCGTACTTTATTTCCGTCTATCTTTATTTTACCATCTTTCTCGTCCTGTGCCTTGTAAGCACAGTTTATCCATCTATGATCTTCACTGCAATAGAAGCATCCTTGTCTAGGCTCCATTGGTCTAGGGTTATTCTGGAAACCTCCGCCGCTTCGATAGTTATTGTCATTTCGCGAAGAGGTAACCTGAGTAGCTATTGCTGCTTTCAATGCGTCGATAGAGCCTTGTACCGATTTTTGGTTAATCACCAGGGTATCTTTTAATTGATTCAATTCTTGGTGAACCGTTTCTATCTCGGTACTCATCTGTACTACTGCCGGAGTAGGGCTCTCTCGTTTGAGTATTGTAACTGTTCTAGTGTTCGTGCTAGCTAGAGTTCCTTGTGTATTCAGAGTAGACGATCCCATCATAGCTCGGCGACTGACCAAGTCAATTGCTTTAGCTACAACTTCTTTATACTCGTAGGGATCATCTTCCCTTAGAATGCTAGCCGTATTATTGGCATTCCTTAAAGTCCCAGTTAAGCTAAGTCTGTTGTTAAGCTGTTCCTTAAAGCTATCGTCTAGCGCGGACACGAAAGCTTCAACTAACTCGCGGTTGGACATTAAGGCCGGCGGATTTGCACATTTTTCCGCCAATGTGAGGAACTTCCTTCGATAAGATAGTAGCTTCTCTTTCTCGCTCATAGAAATGCCACGATGAGTCGCAGCTAGCTTTCTCATTTGAGCTACCGATCCTACTTCTTCTGCGTCAAGCTCCAGGTATTCTGTGCGAAGCTTCTTCTTGAAATCTTCCCACTTTCCTTGAGCTTCTGGAAAGGCCATCCACTCTTTCCTTGTCTCGTAGTCTACATAGGCCAGGGCCCACTTCATTTTTCTAGCTTCATCGGTTATATTACTTTCCTCGAGATGGTGCTCGAGTCGGTAAATAAAATCATTCAAGTTTTCGGTGCCATCCCACTTCGGTGCTCCGCTAGTGAGAGGTGCCGGCATTTTTTGGCTGTGTGCCATTGGTATAGGTGAATTAGAACGAGAAGGAATAAAAATTGAAGGAGATACAGGGGTTGAAGTTCGAGAGTCTGAGTGAGAAGAAGACGAAGAGGAAGCAGGAAGCGGAACTTGAATAGAAAGATTTGGGGAAAAGTAGCGACTTTGTTCGCTAAGGTCGAATTGACCTGGTATATATTCTGTAGAGGGTACAGGTAGTAGTGTGGGGTCTTCGCGAGGACTTTCTGGGTCGACAGGCGATGTGGTCAAAGGTGAGAGTGTAGTGAGGTCTGGCTCCGGAGGAAGCCCTACTTCAGTAGCTAATCTGTCGAGTGTGTCGCGTTCTTTCTTTAACGAACGTCTGCTCTTTCGTGCTTCTCGAAGGATTCTCTCTGGGTCACTAAATTCGACTGTTTCTAGTCTAGTTTCGCGACGATTGCTTCTACTCGAGGATGCCGTACTGATAAAGTGCGACAATGGTTTCTCTTTAGAATGTTTTTGTAAATGAGGCTGTCTTTTCTAGAGATCTGAAACTCCCTCGCGGTGGGCTCCAGATGTAGAGGTGACAGTAGTTACGGAAGTAAAATTGTAAAAAGGGTTTCACTAACGCACAAACTATAAGTTCGTGGGAGAATTAAATCAGAAGTCAAGATAGAGACAGATATGTTTTGTGAAGTTTTGAAAGTTTTAGATTGTTTTCGGGTTTTAAGGTCTTTTTCAATTGTAGCTACTCGAGGAGTAAGGAATCTAGGGGTTCGAGAAGGACTGTTCACGACGAAGTTCAACTACGCTGCTGTGCTAAGGCAGGCGATGCGTACCAAACAATGTGGGTAGATATAAGCTGCGATATCGACTTAGCGAGAAGCTACCGACTTATACCGACAAACTACAAGGCCACTGACTTACACCACTACCGAAGTGATGCAAGCTGCGATATCCAAGTAGCTAACACGAAGCTATCACACACTGTCAACGAGTTGTAGCTCAAGGTCTCGATAATAATCCTCTCTGGTTTTCGATTACAATTCTCTCAAGTTTGTATGATTCTCAGTTTGGACTTAGCGTCCGAAGGAAAAGTTCACAGATAACACCACAAATAGGATTCACTGAGTAGCGAAATGCAATTGCAGAGCTTCAGCAGGTCAATTTCCTTACCTCTCGCTCACTAACTACAGGCTTTTTATACTAATGGTTCTCTAAGCTATTTTGGTTCAGGTACGCTACGTTTACTAAGACTCTGGTATTTATATCGTAGCTTGCTCATCTTTTCTATTGTAGCTACTAAGCCTTCGAGTCATACCACCCGTTTTAGGAGTAGCTTTCATGAGATCATGTAATCCGCTGATTAACAGTTACTCTTTCTGGGCAATCTTTCTCTGGCTGCTGACCTATCTCTGTTTCTCCTAGTAGCTCCTAGCTCTCTTTCATATTTTTAGTTACGATCGTAGCTACACTTCGGGTATAACCAAAAAGGGAACTCGTATTTGATGGCACTTCGCGTACTTCGTCCGAATTTGTTAAATGATGGGACTTCCTATTCGCGACATAGGGTACATAAGCAGACCGTCGTAGCGACTAAGTCCCTTCACCTTGCCGTGTTCGCGAATATAATTAATAGTACTTATGCGTCGTAGCTACACGTTGTATTCGCTTCGCGTATAGACCAATGGTTGATGTTCCAATTGGTAAGGTCATATTTCTCCCATCGGTACAGTTTTCCCTACGGGGACCCCAGCTATGGCTGTCATGCGAGCTCGCGTAGATCGAGTGTCCTTCCTTTAGATATCCTGTGGTTACACTTCTCAGTCATTCTATGTAGCGAAGGGTTTTCTATGCTGTAGCTAGGCTTATATTATGTCAAAGCTACCTTCGCTAGAGAGATTACTAGGCTAAATGTGTTTAGGCCGTGATACCGTTTGCTTGTGAGTTGTAGGGTGAGATCCAACTACAAGGGCTTGAGGGTTATCGGCCTTGAGAAATTGGCCCGTAGGTCGAATAGCGTCTTGAAAGTCTTCGGGCACTGCACTCTCCTTCTAGCTAGAGAATCGAATCGAAAACTATTGCGAGGCGAAGCGGCATTGAACCAGCGGATAACTTTGGGGACCTTGGCCAGGGGGCCAACGCTAGAGGAAAGATGAGATATATAGAGAGGAAATTCTTCATGTTGAGTTGCCGGGATTGTTGTAACCGAGAATCTTGGGGAAAGTGATAGGAAGACCCCTAACGTATTGGACTTTCAACACGCCGCTGGTCCATTCCTAATCAACCACCTCAATGGGCCAGAGTTTTGTGGACATCCGTGTTAAAGAGGTCTGAGCTGGGAGATTGACATGCGTGTCTGGTTCATGCGTCCAACTTGGGATCCTGAGTTAGGAGGGGAAGTTGAGAACAAGGGAAAAGAGTTCCGCGCAAAATTTGCCAACCTTTTTAGCGAGCACCATGAGTTTCGTCTGAGTGATCGGCTCTCCCTGTAATAACGTGAAGATAGGGTGAGCATGAGAGATGCGAAGTCAGCTATTGTAAATCATTCATTTGATGAATCAAAATCACATGACATTATCTTGTGCATACATCTAAATTCACATTTAGCTGAACAACGAACACAGTAATCAAATAGTGCTAATTGATATGTCCTACAGCTCATCGACGTCATCCGTATCTACTCCAACTGAAACTCCGAACTGCATTTCTTCTAAAATAAAATATTCATGATCACGGTGAAAAGGTAGTAGCGCAACAACTGCAACAACCTCATGGTAGTCAAAGAGGGCAACCTGCTGATACCTAGTAAATGACACAGCCCATACGGCATTGAATGTCTTCTTTAACGTCTCAAGGCAAGGAGAAGATGTAAGTGAGATCATAGCACATGTACGGACTGCATCACTGGACCTGATTTGAAGAAAATACAGTACTTCACCAAACAGCGGTAGCTGTTGTACTGAAGATGGCGGTGCTTTCAACTAAAAGTCAAGCACTGTTAATAAGCTACTAGAAATCAATCTGATCAACTAACCTTTACCATACGGTTTGTATGAGATTCAGCATGTTGGTCCTCTTTCCAGGCCGTTCTAGCAGTTTGTCCATTTGGGAGACGAAGGCGAGCATGACGGGTGCAGACAACGTCATCAGGATCCATATTATGGTACTGAATGTAACTGGTAAATGTCTCTATCTCCAAAACATTTTGAATCATGAAAGGGGACGTCTCATGTGGATGGAGAAGAATGTAGTTTTTCTCAAGAGGCCTCGCAGTGTGAGGAAGAATGGGTTTTGTTGGGTCCAATGTAGGATAGCAGGCGTAGAGAGAATTTACAACGCATCGCTGTATGGCAATTTCCCGTAGGTTTGCATATGGATTGGAATGTAGCCGGATATCTTGCCCAAGCAGACCTATAAGACGTTCCATAGTCCACTGAGCGTAAATCCCTGGTGGACCAAGCCTTCTGGTCTCTGGTACAAGATGCCAGAGCGTATGAAGGCACTGACGCACAAAATGCATGCGGCTGACCTTTCTCTGTACATATAGTGTTTCAAATCCATTGAGAAATGATATGAGGCATTTATGAGCCTCTTCTAGATCTCGAAAGGTTGAATTCCTCTGGGAAATAAGTCTTACTCCACGAACAAGGTAATGGAAATTTTGAAGATAGGCCGGTGGCAATGTGCCTTCAAGGAGAGCTGGAAGATACCCGTACAGGTAAACGCTGAATTCAACGGCCTTATAGCCGCTGTTTAATTTCTCAGCTGGATTACGAGGAGGTCGATCATAAGAGGAAGGGAGGTATCTGGACAGCTCTGCTACTTTTTTGCCATGCGATGTCCATACTTTGTTATCCGCAGTATCCTTGAGGACAACCCAATCCCACAAACTAGTATCATCACCAGCTTTCTTATCACAACGGAAAGTTCCCCGCCAAAGTCCAATTAAGAGTTCAGGAACGTTTAGAGCAAGGAGGTGCATCATATCAAGTGGAAAAGAACCAGGGACACCCAGCGGCATTTTAAGACCACCAAAAATGCTGGCTTTAGATATCCCAGTTGCTTTACGGACATCTTCAAAATTATTTGTAGCCTGTAGAACCCGAAGGAGATCTGAGTTGTATTTAGTTTGTTCGAAGAAAGGGGATGCCTGGTTCAGGTCCAAGTCTGCAAACGGTTGACTCTGTAAAGAGCTGTAGTTGTGGGGTAGTTGAAGAACGGGGTAGTAATGGGATGTCCTCGGTTTATGACGCCAAGGTAGCTCACAATAGTTCCGGCATCCGCGAGCACCACTGTGGCCCACTAAACCAGAAAAATAGACCATTCCAGGTGCATCTGCTGTTCCCACATAGACTTTAGGTATACCAGTAAAGACCGAGTTTGTAGAAGCATCCCAGATCCTAAGACCTTCTTTTTGCAAGGCAGCTAGGTGATATAGGCTTGGAAAAAGAAAAGAATCGATGTTTTTCGGCTTATTTGGACCGGGAATGATTCCACCAGGAAGTACATCAGCAAAAAAGATTTTTTCTTAATTGTTCTTAATTGGTCATTAAGAAACAATTAAGAATGGATACCTTTCTGAATCTTCTTAATGATACTTAGGCCTGTGTATCTTAAGGTTCTTGGAAATGACTTAAAAGTCACTTAAACTGTACTTAGTTGATGTCTTTCTCATAGATATAAAAATATTGACATAAAGATAGATTAGTAAAAAGTCATATTAAAGTCACTCAAGTACATAATTAAGACACTCAAGGTCAACTAAGACAATAATAAGAAGCTTAAAAGTGAATAAGTCAACAAAGTGATTATATTAGCATAGTAAATATAATACATTGGATACAATCTATACAAAAGGATGAGATGGAAAGATGAGGGAGTGATGATGAGAAAATGAATAGTCTACAAGTAACAAATGAGTATGAAAACATACAGAGATAGAGAGCACTCACCAGTAACCAAAGAATCCCCAAAATCCTTCCAAATATCCCCTCAAATATCTCCCAAGTATCCCCTCAAATATCTCCCCAAGTATCCCCCTAAATAAGCCTCCAAAAATCCCCCAAAAAAGCGTCCAAAATAGGCAAAAAAGCGTCCTAAACCAGCTTAGAATCAGCTGGGGGAGAGGTAGGAAGGTGAAGAGGATGTTACTTACCATATTACAGGCCTAGAGGGCAAGAAAGGGGGAGGGGGAGGATGGGGAGGGGAAGAATGATGGTGGTGATGAAGAAGAATCAACGTTGTGCTCGAAACAGAAGTTCAACATGTCACATGACATCATGTGACTGCTGGACTTGTAATTTTCGAGTCAAAGTTCCTCAAATCATAGGTAGGAGATATTTACGGGTCATTTCTGCACGGATTGTAATGATCTAAAAGTGTATTCCTATAGTTTTGAGGTCGGGGAGTCCAAATATCCAATCAGATTCTTTGTTGGATGAAAGCCTATTGAGATATGGCACATTTAACATATGATAAACACAAAATTGCGCTATAGCTCCTCAAATATTGATCGGATAATAAATCTAAAACCAGATCCGAATTCCTGGACCTTGAATACATATATTTGCACTCTTAAAACATGAAAATCGGCCCAGGAACAAGTATAAAACATGACATTCTTGTCATGTTTTTCTATATCTCTAAAACTGGTATGTTTTCCGACTCAAACATACATATAACCTTATGTTCTTTTAATATTCTATGATTTGTCGTGATTTTTCCAGAATTTCACGGTTAGTAGAGCAGGCTCTACAACGAGTCTATCTGCATTGGACAATGACCCCCCCCCCCCCCCCCATGATGGAATCTTGATATCTCCATAACGGGTATGTTTTCGACAAAAGCTTATATATAAACTTAAGTTTTTTTAATATTCTAAGATTTGTCGTGATTTTTCCGGAATTTTACAGGCAGTAGAACAGAGCATATAATGTAATGTCTCTCTAAACATATTTTATAGTGAACATAAAATTGTCTACACTCGAAAAAGTTGATGATCTTGATTTAACTTAAGCTTCTGTTGAAAGATTTTAGTTCTTTTAAACATCCTTTGATCCTTGGTTTTCTCCTTTTTTTCCCTTGAGATAAACATGAATTTATTTTTTGACAAGGTCAGCTACTTTTAATTTTTTATGGTTCTTTGTTTTCTTATTCTTATCTTTGAGCTATATTTCTAAGAACCATTTAAGTAACAAGGGTGTTCTTGGACTCCTGAACCTTCTTTATAGTCTTAACCTGTCATTAAGTAATTCCAAGTAGAATTAAGAAAAATGACATTTTGCTGATGTACGTGAGTTTTTTTGTAACGTTGATCAGGAGAAAGCTCCAAGACAACCCATATATAGATCCAGCAATCTGAGTCGCGATGTTCGTATAGCTGGGCTCCATCAAGGGAAATCATCAAGAGGATGTCTTGGTCTGTTATCTCGCTATTCCGACACCGCTTGAGATAGTCAAACCCATCGGTATAGTCGTCAAGTGAAGAAAAGAGGGTGAGGTTGTTGGTAGCAAGTCTTTCAAGCGTTTTCTCTCGACGATAGCGCATGTTTTGGGCACCTTGTGGGGTGGAATACAGATTCTGAAGCTGACTCCCCAGCGTGATGGTAGTAAAGCTTTGAGCAGCAACTTTTTTCCCCTGTTGCAGCTTGAGTGAATCCCACTGGGAAGTTGAGCAGGTAGGGCATTCCTCCAGCTCAGAAAATGGGCCGGTGTATGCAACACAGCCCTGGGAGCACATGTGGTGAGCAACCGTTGCAATACGAGCAAGGGCCCTGGCACGATTCTTGACTGCACCGTGCGACAGAAATTCCACGCTGTTGCCAATAACCCGTTGCATTTCATGGGATGTATGGATAACATTCTTATACGTTTCATCCGAGGATCCAAGGGTGTTGATGTAGTATTTCAGTGAATACTTGAGTGGGAAGTCAGACTCTACGTCTATGTGTTGCTCCGGCGGGTGTCGGAGTTGTGCGATATCAGCTTCAGACATGGAGGATTGTTCAAGTGACGCGCTCTCTAATTCAAGGATGAATTGGTCTGTAATCTGCTTATCAGCACGAGTAATGTTTATGGGAGCATCAAGCCTATAGTCAAAGAGAGCTTCATCATCGCCAATATTATCCCCCCCTCCGTCGCTGATATTTCCTGTATCCTCACCACTCCCCCCATCAATATGGCTGGTACCTGGTACAGATGAGCCCTCCGCCGGACCCAGATGCGCTCCAGAAACGTCTTGAACAGATACTGGCTGCGGAGCTGTATCCTGCGTACAAATGAGCTCTCACATTGTAGAATGAGTGTCCAAAAGAGCCTCTACCATTGACATGCCCTCCTCAAAGCCAGAGGTATCAGGAATATCTTGGCTGAAATGGTGGCCGGATTCGGGGTCGTTCCGGAGTGGAGTTGGTTGAAGGATAGACTTGTGGAGGAAGGAGGTGCGAGTCGATCATGAGCCGTTTGCTCAGCTACTAGAGCTGCTAGCCTGGTTTGATGCCGCTTGTAGGTACGATAAGAAATGGGCTCAAGACTATAGCGACAGAAGCAACAGCCGCACATGTAAGCAAGCCCCTTCTTCTTTTCTTGTTGTTTTCCTTTATTTGTTAGACCACGGGCCATTCTTATAGGGGAGAGCAGAGATAGTGAGGTAGGCGCAGATGGCAACGGAGAAGGGATTGGACAAAATAGGCCCAGACAAAGGATCGAAAACCCGGGCCTGAAATAATCCCACGACGCACACAATTTGCATGATCACCTGTTGGTCATAAATGCGTAAGTGGAAGAACGCGCGAGGAACGAGCGTGGTCTGATTTTTCGGAGCGACGACCGTGTGTGTGAACCATATGATCAATTGTGATTAGAGTGACACGTCACATTTTATCTCTTCTACTATTACTACTCTATCGGTGCCGTCCTATACGTTCCGCACCTCTACATCTTTTATTTTCATGTTCTCCTTTGAGGACAACCTATGCCCGCATGATGGCCTTCTTTTTAGAGCAATCTACGCTCTCGGTGAACCTAAGTCTTCACCTACGTTCTATGCCCACCTGATGGCTTTTTGGAGCAACCTTCGCTCTTGGTGAACCTAAGTCTTCACCCATATTCTATGCCCACTTGATGGCCTTTTTTAGAGCAAACTTCGCTCTCATTTTTATGCCTGTTTGATGGCCTTTTTAGAGCGAGTTTTCACTCTGGACAACTCTTGCTTGATACCCTTGTGTGAGGGCTTGCTATGAGTCATTGGCAACTTAATGTCTTACTCCAGGTAGGTAAGCGTCCTTTTAATCTATTTACACTCCAGACACCTCTTTTTGGGGGTGAGCTCTCCCCGGAACGCGTCGGCTGTGTCGGTGCCCTCCGTTTGGGGGTGACCCGACTGCGTTCCAGCTTCGATCTCACCGCCTGGGGATCTCGGGCCCTATAGCCTAAGACCCTCAATCCCAACTCATAATGTTGGTTGACTGGTGACTATCCGGCTCGCGACGAAAAACATCATCAGAAATCTGATCAAGCCCTATAAAAATCAATCTCGCCCATAACCATTTGTAGATATCTCTAGATTTCTAATTCACTCTAAGTAGTTTTGACTGGGATTGAACGTTAGTCACCTTATCCTCGAGTATAATGAATTTTGTCTCATACATGTGTTTTTAGGTAGACACATTCATGCGCTGATGAGCTGACACTGAGTGGCATTGTTGACACCAACTGTAGTTTTCGATAATCCTGATGTAAATCGAATTTGTAGGCCACGCCGCAGCAGAATCACTTGCACTGTACCGCGTGTATCTCGCCATCGAGCCATACAAAATATGCAGGCTACGCGTACCAGACTGGCGGCCAATTCGTTCGCCTCAATCCGCAGTAGTCTAAAATATATATCAAGACTTAGATTCTCGCCAACATGTCTTGCGCACCCGTAGAATATTTAAAAGTGCTCGAGATAACATTCATAGAATAAGTCGTACATTAAACATCACTCCCATACTTTTTACGTTCCTCCAATGAGAGTTCCACCCAAATCCGGTATGTCCACTCCGAAATACCGTCATCTGGATCAACAAATCGCACTTCTACGCTACACAATCCCGTTGAAGTGAACCAAGTTGGAACGACATGATCTGGTGATCGAGTCTTACAATCTTTCAACTGGCGTTGAAGCCGCGCCTTGCAGGAATTACAATTTTTCAACCAAATAGAAGTCTTCCAGTTCTGGCCATCTCCTTCTCCCCACATGCCTTCCCGTTCATGCTACACGACGCTAATTCAATGGATGGTCGCGAAAAGGACATTCCACTCACTTTGCACAATGGGTTCCATGGATCTGACAGATTTCTCGCTGTTGTGGCAGGACGACGGAACTGCAACTCAATACATTTGTAACTTGGCCAAACGACAATGCCAACGGCCTTGAGGGGAATTTGTTTGAGTATGCCTTGCATCATGAATTCCTGACGTCGAGATTCATCCTGGATGCATAGATTCAGCCTCATGATCATGGCAGAAATATTACGAAGGACTCACAAACACCAAGTCGCGAAAATAGTCATAGTTAAAACCCTTAAAATACTTTTTAAACCGAGTGGATAGAATGTGAATGAAGGTCGTTTCCCCATCCCAAAACATCCGAAGTACAGCCTCTTCAACAGCCAGTTGATACATCCGCAACCTCGTGGCATTAGTCGTGCCAACGCCTTCATCAACTGGCCAAGTAACCGAAATCTTGGCACCAGTACCAGGACCACGGCGAAGAGTGCCTAAACTGAATCCATAATCTACATCACCGAAATCAATGCCATCGGGAGCCTCGTTTAAGATTCTGGTTGTACATTGGGCCATGAGCTGTCCAGCTTCATCTTCAATAGCATGGGAAAACCGGGACCGCCGAAAGTCGGATATGTAGTCCATGAATGATTTATGGAAGAGTTCGAGCTTCTCCTTGTTGGCCTCATCACGCCTAGGAACACGCAAAACAGAACGGAGATGATTGAGGGCCGCATAAGCGTCATCGGGTGTCATACCTAACCAATTACATAGTAGGATGAAGTTATCCGGGCCTCTATGAACCCAGTGAAATGCTAACGCCAGTAAGATTTTTCGGGCATTCATCATGACTTTTGATGGAACATTGAGCAGAATCCGAGCATACAATGCATCGAGGAAGGCCATCGGATGATCTTCTGGCGGCACATCCGTCATCGGATGATTATCGATGACATTCAACACGTCGGAGAGCTGCGAGGCTGGGCTCCCAACATTCACATCGCCAATATATCTGACAGCTGTGTCCGCATATGCAAATAGCCCACCCGCAGCATTGGCGAGTTTCCACAAGTCCCGTTCCCCGGGCCACCGGGGATCGACTGAATCTGATGCCTTTTTGATCTCGGTTAACTTGGCGCGAAGGTACAGTTCAACATCCTTATGAGCCTCGTCAGAGTCTACCGCGATCTCCTCCTTCTCATATGCTGGCGCGACGTCGAGTCGAGAGAAGAAGGAAGTGATGTGTGTTTCAGGGCGACTGGCAATGAGCCATACGAGGGGAGAGGAAGGGTAGTTGATACAGAGATTGGAGATGAGTTGGAGGAGCTCTAGCTGTGCCCGTGGGTTTTTGCATTCATCGAGGCCATCAATGACGATCAATGCACGACCGGCTGAATTGAGTTGAGGGTTGTGGATGAAGGGTTCAACAATGAGTTTAAGGAATTGCCTCGCCATTGATGATCGAAGGAGAGCTGGATCGCGGGTGATCTCCCTCTCGATGAGTTGACGGTACAGCTCGGACTTGACTGCAAGCTGATAGGAGATTGTTATGATGGCTTTGGTTCCATCATCACGTCCGTTGATAGAAAAGAAGACTGATGCGTGGCAGTTCACTGCAAGCTCGAGAGATTCGACGACATTTTGCATGATGGCCGACTTTCCAATTCCGGCCGCACCAACGACCCAGCGCGTCTTTCTCTTGCCGTTGCTGGTACGAACAAAGTGTCGGCACCGTTCAAGAATTTGCAAACGGGTTCCAGGATGACATCGCGGGGGAGGATCACGAGCGGAGGAGTCGAATTCGGCTCCAAGTATTGTCTTCTCCAGGAGTTTCTCCATGACTGGCAGAGATATTGATCAGCGAGGACCGCAAAACAGGACTTTTGCTTACATTGGTTCGAGCTGAGATCATTATGAGTGACTGGTGGCATTGAGTCAGATCAGGGAAACGAATCTCGCGGAGGGTACCTCACCATTCCCCGCGAAGAAGTTTCCGCCCATGACCTTAATATTTTGAGCTTGATGGAACATGGCTGGGTTCTGGGGCTGCGACAATGGCGAATAATGATCGGAAAGGTTCCTTCAGTATCAATATTGGTATTTGAATTCACAAGAGAAACTCACAATTAGAGGATCGGAATTGAGGGATTGTTGCGAGGGTGTCGCTGCCAGTAGTGGGGATTGAGGTACCAGAAACTGCTGAGCTTGGTCGTAGTCTGTGTGGTTGGAAGAAAGTGCGGGGAAGGTAGGTTGCTGCACGCCATGGTTGTGCGGTTCAAGCGATCGTATCGCGTTTGGTGGCGCAAGGCGACTTGGAGTGACAGGCCGCGACACCTGTAGAAGTTGAGCGTTAAGGTAGTCCGTCGTTCTGTCACCGACATGGCGGTCATGATCAGTGGAGTTAAGTTGATGATCGATGGAATTCCCAGGAACTGATGGGTGAGAAGTGCCAGTGTCCGTGGCATTCACAATGTCTTCCCCGGGTATGCCAAGTCTAGAGGGAGAGGCCAAAGCCGGGGCAGGATCGGTGCGAGGAAGGGAGGTAGAACCCGCTGGGGATCGACGTGAACGGCGGCCCGGGAAACGCAGGGATGGAAAATGGTCAGAGAACCATGAAGGCATTGAGAAAGTGGAGAAGCGAGGGAAAGATCGCCCAGCCTGTCCACTGGCTTGCTAGTTATATTTCGCCTGACACGAGGAATCCAACATGTGGACACCATCCTGGCTTCGATTGACAGAAGGTTAACCAGATATAACTTATTATTCACAAGCACACGTGGCTTCGGCGATCGCGCAAGGTGAGTGTTCTGAGTGGTCCTATACGAGTTCAGTGCACGAAGATTTGGGTTGGCTTAAACGGATCGCCAGGGTTGTTACGAGATCCATTCGTAGTGGACGATCTTCTTTTCTTTTGCTGTTCTGAGATGTGCGTGGCTCTGAATTTCGTTCCGCTTCCTTTCCTGATGTAAATCACTTTGAACAGCTCGAAATCGTATGGACTCCTAATTAAACAGTTGTCTGTGGTGTATAGAGGATCTGCATATATACAACGTATTCTGTGAAGCAGACTTCGGCGAGATAATTGGTTAGTTTTTCTACGCGGACACGATTTGGCAAATGGTCATGCCAAGACTCCAAGTGGTGTTATTGCGGACACATTTCCGCTTGAAACCATCTTATAGGGGGAAAGCTCGACTACAGTTCATCAGTTGCGGTAATGTACTAGACGAACTCACCCAAGTTCTCATACGCCTCCTCCTCGAAATCGACACCGTCAGCAGCTCAGAGCGATTCCAATACACAACCTAATAGTATCCGCCGCCGTCTCACTAGCGTTTGAACTATACGCCTTCAGCTTTTACGGTTCTATTCTCTGTGGAGATGGTCAGAGTCGAAATCCAATCATGACAGAAAAGAGGAAGGAAGATCATCGTAGTCGATAGACACGCCAGTGATGAATGAATGATAGATGGGAATGGGACTCATCGCCGTAGAACATTTCATTAGCGACTGGTATACAAGCGCATCTGGAAGGTGAAGAAGGTTTGAGGCTGACAACTGAGTTGTCAACCACCTCGACATGAACAAAGCATGTCATTGGCGCAACATGAGCAGAATGAGTTCCCTAGTGACTATGGAAGACTAGAGTGAGTGAGGGTGGAGGATGGAGGGAGCCAGTATGCCGGTTGAACTTGAAGCTTGAAGTGCAAAGGGACGAAGAGAACCAAGGGAGGGAATGTAAGACACTCGATTACTGTATACCTGGTGAAAGGGATTAAGGAAACAGAGGGCGTAGACGGAACACACGCACCTGGGCAGAGGAGACCAACCCGACTTCCTCTTGCCCTCGGCTACTCTTGCCAACTTTGACGGTATTATGTTTTGTTCTTTGTTTTGATGGCGATGGGAGTGAGGAGGACGTGCCAGATAGATAGAAGATAAAGCGAGGCAAGAAATCAGGTCACCGCAGATTGGCCAGCGAAGTCGTCTGGTGCTTGGTTAACAAGGCATCCTGGCATCTAGTGAATCTTGAGTAGATCGCAAAGTGACTTTATCTATGGCGCAGCTCCCTGTACGAGAGAATGACTGCTGCAAGACTGAGCGAACACGACGAGAGACTAATTGTACAAGGCTGGTGGTCAATTCGTTCGCCTCAATCCGCAGTAGTCTAAAATATATATCAAGATTTAGAATCTCGCCAACAGGTCTTGTGCATCCGTAGAATATTCCAAAGTGCTTTATACATCACTCCCATACTTTTTACGTTCCTCCAATGAGACTTTCACCCACCACCAGTATGTCCACTCCGAAATACCATCTTCAGGATCAACAAATTGAAATTCTACGCAACAATCACCAGTTGAAGTGAACAAAGCTGGAACGACATGATCTGGCAATCGAGTCTTCCAATCTTTCAACTGGTGTTCAAGTCGTTCCATACAGAAATCACAATCTCTTAACCGAAAAACGGTCGTCCAGTCCCGGTCAGTTCCTCCTTCCCACATGCCTTCCCGCTCATGCTACATAACACTGATTCAATGGGAGGTTACGAACAAGCATATTCACTCACTGGGCAGGATGGCTTCCATGGATCGGACAAATTTGTCGTTGTGGCAAAACGACGGAACTGCAACTTGGCTTCCTTATATATCACAGGAGAAACGTCGACGGCCTTGAGGGGCAGTTGTTTGAGTATGCCATGCTTCACGAATTCCTGACGTCGAGATTCATCCTTATGCAAAACTTTAGCCTCGTGGACATGGCAGAAACTGATTACAAAGAACTCACAAACACCAAATTGCGCAACGAACTAAATGGAAAATTATCACGATACTCTTCAAACCAAGTGGATAGAATGCGAATGCAGAATTCGTTTTGGAAGGTCGGAACTCTACGCTTCATCCCAGCTGCAACCTCTTCAATAGCCGCTTCATACATAATCAACCTCGGCGTATCGTCAGTAAAATTGACGAGTGGCCAAATAACCGAAATCTTGACACCAGTATCGGGACCTCGGCGCAAAGTGCCGTAGAACGTGTCATAATATCCATCAGCGAAATCGACACCATCGGGAGCCTCGTCTAAGATCCTGAATACACATCGCACCAAGAGTTGTCGAGCTTCGCGTTTGATATCATGGAAATAACCTGATCGTCGAAAGTCGGATATATAATCCATGAATGATTTATGGAAGACTATGAGATTCTCCTCATGAGCCTCACCGCGCGTAGGAACATGCAAAACAGAACGGAGATGTTTGAGGGCCGCATAAGCATCATCGGGCGTCATACCTAACCAATTACATAGTATGACAAAGTTACTCGGGCCCGAACCAACCCAGTCAAACGCTAATGCCAGCAAGAGTTTCCGGGTGTTCATCATGACTTTTGATGGAACATTAGACAGAATACGAGCATACAATGCATCGAGTGAGGCCATCGGATGATCCTCTTGCGGCATATCAGTCGTCGGATGATTATCAATGACGTTCAGTACTTCAGAAAGCTGCGAGGCTGGACTCCCAGCAGTCGCATCGTCAATATATCTGACAACTGTTTGCGCATATGCAAATAGCCCACCAGCAGCATTGGAGAGTTTCCACAAGTCTTGTTCCTGGGGCCACCGTGGATCGACAGAATCTGATGCCTTTCTTCTTATCTCCGTGAACTCGTCTCGAAGAAACCGCTCAACATCTGCGCGAGCCTCATCAGAGTCTGCCATAATTTCCTCCTTCTCGTATGCTGGAGCGACATCGGATCGAGAAAAGAAGGAAGTAATATGTTGCTCAGGGCGACTAGCAATGAGCCATACGAGGGGCGAAGACGGGTTGGTGATGCAGAAGTCAGAGATGAGACGGAGAAGCTCTAGCTGTGTGCGCGGGTGTTTGCACTCATCAAGGCCATCAATGACGACCAAGACGTGACCGACTGAATTGAGTTGAGGGTTGTGAATGAAAGGTTCAACAATGAACTTAAAGAATTGCTTCGCCATCGACGATTGGAGGAGTGACGGATCATCAATAATCTCCCTCTCGATGAGCTGACGGTATGGCTTGCATTTGGCTGCAAGCTGATAGGAGATTGTTACGATGGCTTTCGTTCCATTGTCACGCCCGTTGATAGAAAAGAAGACTGATGCGTGGCAGCTCGCTACGAGTTTGGGAGACTCCACAACGCTCTGCAGGAGTGCCGATTTTCCCACCCCAGCTGCACCGACGACCCAGCGCATCTTTCTTATGCTGTCGCAAGTACGGATGAAGTATAGGCACCGGTCAAGTATCGCCAGACGAGTTCCAGGATGACATCGCGGGGGAGGGTCACGAGCGGATGAGTCGAATTCTGCTCCAGGTATTGTTTCCTCCAGGAGGTCTCTCATGACTGGCAGAGGCAGTGATCAATAGAGGTAGTCAAACCAGAATATTGCTTACAATGGTCAGAACGGAGATCATTATGAATGACTGGTAGATATTGAGTCAGAACAGGCAAACGAATTTTGCGGAGGGGATCTCACCATTCCCCGCGATGAAGTTTCCGCCCGTCACAGTGAAGTTTTGAGCATGACTGAACATGGCTGGGTTCTGATGTTGCGGCTTTGACAAATACTAGTCGGAAGGTTGCTTCAGTATAATTTTCAGCATTTGAGTTCACAAGAGAAACTCACAAGAAGAGGGTCGGAATCGAGAGGTTGTTGCGAGGGTGCCGCTAGTGGGGACAGAGGCTCCAGAAGCTTCTGACCTTGGACGGAGTCTGTGTAGTAGTTGGAAGATGCGAGGAAGGTAGGTTGCTGGACACCAGGGCCGTGCGGTTCCGGGGTTTCTGTCGCGTATGGTGGCACAAAGCCACTTGGTGTGACAGGTCGCGACACTTGCGAGGGTTGACGTTGAGCACTAGCATTGGAATACTCCGACGCCCTGTCACCAACAGGGCGGTCAGTGGAGTTTTGATGATCGATGGGATTCCCTGGAACTGATGGGTGAGAAGCGCCAGTGGCCGTGGCATTCGTGTCTTTTCCCGGTACAGTGGAATGGGCGATAGCTGCACCATCGTGAGGATCTAGCGGAGAAGGTTTTGGCGACTGCGAGCGTGAACGGCGAGAGCGCAGGAACCGAGGACGGTGGAATGAAAAGGCAGGCATCCAGAAAGATGGAGAAGGAAAAGATGGACTAAGATCATTCAACCTGTCGTTTTAAAGAGTCATGCACACGTATCGCCTTGTTATCGCCTGAAGCAATATAAAGAATACACACGCTATTTTGGCAGTTGATAGGCGCTAGTCAACTTGCAAATGTTTCGAGACACATGATTGGGCGTTGATACAACTCGGTGCTTTGATTGCTAGAAATCATTTTGGGTCTTTCAAGGCGCCGAAATATGCAGCAGCTGGACTAGGGAAAGAGCATCGGCAAGGGGGAGTGCGCGGAAAAGGCTTTATGTGATGTGATTGCGACCATTCGACCGCCATGGGATGGATTTATGGGATGCTGAAGACTTGCTGATCGCGGGACTGGCGCATTGACATCAATCACGTACACATCAAGTATGTACTTAATTTATGAACGAAAAACGGACACAAGAAAACCGAGTCTCTGACGACAAACCTTTGTGATTAATCATGGTTTATCGACAATAGATCAACTAAGAAGATCCTCTGAATAGCAGTATCGGGTACTGCAGCGCGGGGCCAATCACTCATGTATCTCAATTAGGAAATCAATCATGCTTGCACTTTCCTTTACTCTGGCTGATACCGTTCTCTGAGCTTCCCATTTCTTTTAAAGAATCTGAAATAGTAGCTACGTACTACCAAGTACAGCGACCCTACCGTGCCTTAGTAACAGTTTGCGCCGATGGTACCGACAAGCGCTGCGAAACATGACGAAGCACGTGATTGCTGAACGGCGGACGGACCTCAGGTAAGTAGAACAACAGTCCGCTGTTCCTATAGTGCCGCTCTTTCTTCCTTTCTCTGAAGCTCATAACAAGTCTCAAGCATTTCTGAGTTGTGTTGTTTTGCAATTTGAGAAGCGTGAATTGCTACCGTGTATGTCTGTCCTTATATGCAGTGGTAGTGCTCAGTACTGAAAGGCACATGGCAGACCGAGTTTCGATCGTTCTTCTTCCCGAGGTTATTTTTCGCACTTCCTCTGCATTTGGCCGCATATTAATATTCTCTTTCAGTTGTGGTTCGTATCGCTCCCCCCTCTTGAAGTTGGACTGGAAATAAAGCTCGATTGAACACGGCCTCAGTGACCTGAGTTCTCTCTTCCGGGCTTCCTTGGCATACCATTGTAACACTCGTTTCGACGGAAATGGCGACTTCAGGCGGATCAGGTACGGATAACTACGTCAATTCCTTGATTAGAAAGACCGCCTAACTGCTGGGGTGGCCGATATAGGGGAGCGTGTATCTCAAGAACAAAGTGAGCCCAATTAGGTTGATCCTCTTCCATGACGTATTCTCAAGTAACATCTTTCAGTCGCACCCGGTATGTTCTCCTCAAGTACATCAAACCCACTCTAACTCAGTGATCGTATAAGCAGTCAAGCATGGGCTCGGAGAACGTGAATATCTCCCGAATTATAAATTGGCTTTAATGATGCTAATGCGATTCCGGTAGGTGGGGATGCGCATACGAGAGACTCAGAGGAGGGCTCACGTACGTCTATCTTTGGCTTTACGACCTATTCGACTTGACCTGACAAAGAGTAATAGCCCTCCTCGGTAGTACAGCTGGCGGTACTAGCCAGCGGGACGTAGGTAGGTCTCGATATGTGCAGCTTCCCTCCTTAACGTCCATCGAATGCTTATATATGAACGCGGTGGTAAGAATCTACACATATTCCCGCTAGCGGAAAGAAGAGCAAATTCGCCCTCACAATTACGCCTCTCACTATCTTTATGACTATCACTGTTGCTGGGCTGGCGATCGTAGGGGTCGTTTATGCTATCCTCAGCCATTTTTCAGTAGCTGCCCATAACGATGGTGTTGGAAGACTTCCATGTGAGATTAATTTTCCCTGCTTGTCATTCTATGGTTTTTCTGATGTTATACCTTCAGTCATGGGCTGGAATAGTAAGCATCTCAAACTGAGACTCCCGTGTGGCACTGAATATATTTGACGCAGCTTGGAATGCATACCATGTCCGTTTTCCGGCCCCTTATTCGGCTTGAAACTGATTTAGTCGTTTCAGTGTGAAATCAATGAGACCATTGTTCTAGACAACGCAAAGCTCATGAAATCCATGGGGCTACTGGTGGGTTCCCTCTAGCGTTGCCACTACTGAATCACCAATGAGCTGATTGGCCCTTCAAAAAATTCTCAGGACGCTGGATATAACTACGTAAACGTTGATGATTGTTATTCCGAGAAACAACGCGATTCCGATGGTAATATTGTCGCGAGTAAGCATCCATCATTCGTTCTCAATGGGAATATGGCAGTTGAGATTTGGGAATAGACAAAGAGCGATTCCCTTCTGGCATGCGATCATTGACTGACAAGCTCCATGCAATGGGATTGTGAGTTGAACGATTATCTGTCTGGTCTTCCCACCAGGCTAATAAAATCGATTGGACTATTAGCAAAGCCGGCATTGTAGGTTGCTATCTGGCTATCGCGCCGAGTAGTGACTGATAGGATTATAGTACAGTGATTCTGGATGGTTTACCTGCCAACTATACCCAGGTTCTTACCAGAATGAAGACAGGTTCGTCGTCCCGATAGTCTGCATTATTCATGATTTTACTGAAGCTTTGCGAAAGAGATATTGAGTTGTTCCAAGAACAGTGGGGCTTCGACCTTCTCAAGTAAGTTGATTTAACATACTGGACTGACGCCGGGTTCTGACCGCATCCATAGATATGATAACTGTGCTGGTACGCGCTTATCTGACTTACTTTGCTTTCGTGGTCGGCTTACACAGCCTGGTACAGTACCTTTTGATGAAGTTATCAAGGAAGGAATGGTCGGAAGTGAGCGAATCCTGCCTTTCTATCTACAACATACACTAATTACTATCGTTTTCACTCTCTTTTCAGAATTCAAGCGGATGTCAGATGCCATTGGTAGGTTGAGCGAACGCACAGGAAAACTCCCTATGTTGTACTCACTTTGTCAATGGGGACGAGTGAGCCAGTTTCACGCCATGTAATCCTTTCTGGCTTCAACTATTTTTCTTAGGAGCAACCTTGGCTATGGGCGAAGAAGCTTGGCCAGACCTGGAGGGTAAGTGTTCCTTTTTCATTTGTTGTAAACGCCAATATGTATGACCAAATGAATAGACAACCGATGACATTAATCCCTCCTGGGGCAGCACCACTAACATTTTGAATCAGTACGTACACCCCACTTGTCACGAAATCTTGATCGGCGGGCTCATCCTTATTCCAGAAACTCATTTTACTCCTGGGCGAATGATTATTACGGTTATGGAGATATGGATATGGTAAGTTTCACCGGTCATTTTACTACGAGCTGAAACTGATGATATGGGGGTCCCGCAGCTCGAAGTGTAAGTTTGAAGATGAAAATTCCATCTTGTCGATTCACGCTCACTGAGACAATAGTGGTAATGGTGGAATGAATTTTGAGGAATCAAAGTCTCATTTCACTGCATGGGCGCTGATGAAGTCTCCGCTTCTTATCGTGAGTCCAGGCCTGACACGAAATCCAGATTATTGACTAAATTTCAACGACAGGGCACCGACGTAAGCGCATAATTTCTGAACGATTTAAGAATCCTTAATGACTGCGCTCTAGCTCACCAAAGCGACCAAAGAGACCATAACGATTCTCAAGAATAAAGAACTCATCAAGATACACCAAGACCCGGTTGTTGGAACTTCCATCAGCCCCTTCAGATGGGGAGTTAATGTGGGTATATCTGTTGACCCTATGGTGGTGACGATTGAGCTTGACGTTTCGAATAGCCCGATTGGACGAGCAACTCCACTCATCCTGCGCAGTATTGGAGTGGGGAGACCAGTTACGGAACGGTCTTCATGTTGGTGCGTGATTTCCAAAGTGAACAACTTATTAACAATCAATTTAACTCGATTTATTCATATCAGCTTAATGTCCTCGATCACCCAGCCGACATGACCTTCAGCCTAACCGAATCACCCTGGATTCGTGCGGGAAGGCAATATTCAGTTCGTGTAAGTGGTTCGTTGGCTTTTGAGACCCCTGACACTCATCCCGGTGGCTTAGGACTTGTGGACTCATACCGAAAATGGTACCGTGGCTCGAAACATGACTGTTCCTAATGTTCCGGCACATGGAGTCGTCGCCTTGCTGCTTAACGATGCTGGAGATGAACCTGCTGGAACCCAGCCACCATGCGCAAGGCCGGAATGGTGCATGAATGAAAACGGGCATCGTATTGATCAGTGAATGTTTTTCAAACGTTTTTCTCTCCTGAGCATTCTGTGATTTTCTGTTAACATGTATTTTATACCTTGTTTTTGTTGTTTCTTTAGTTTTCTGTGAATTTTGTTGTGAGTTTGTATTGGGCTCGGTTGTGGTACTGTAAATGAATGAACATCATTGTTGTCGAGTGTTTTCGGGATCTGAGTTGGGGAAGTTTTGTTGGTGCTCGTCCGAGGGGAATAACGTGCGATGACATGGTGCCGCCTTGCATCCTTCGCCTGATCAGACATGTCGTGCATGTCAGAGAACACACCCTCATGCCTAGATTCTGGTGATGCGAGGAAATGTGATCCGTGGCTAGATGCTTAGACAGAGCCGAGTCCGTCGTGACCTAAATGCGGTTAGAAATGTGCCTATGTACGATCTTCAAGGAGCATTTTATGAGTAGCCGATGCATTGGGGATCCGTCACCCTCGCGGAATCAAACGAATGACAACTTGCACTGCCAATGTCTTTTGATTCCCTGAAAAATTGATCCGTTCGTTTCAATCCACGTTGATTCGTGGTATACTTATACGACTGGGTCCCCGTTGAGCCCGTGAGGGACGCATGCCAGCGATGTTCTACAAGAATTACGCCACCGTATGTTATAGTACTACTTTGATATCCGAGTCAATTTTTTTCTAGAAGCACAATAATAGCTCATTCGCAAATATATATCACGCCAGTGATGCTTCTCTTACATCTGAGAGTCTGGGACACTCTTTATATAACTGGAAGTCATCACCTATGTCCGCCACCCCTCCATCGTGTTAAGAGGCTATAATTAGCTCGCGATATCTGTTTTGCCACCAATTTTTGGGAGAGTAAATTAGTTTTTAATTTCGAAATTCGAATATCGGAGTGGTTTGTCTATGTCGATGGGTGGTGATCCTTACCACCCCGGCTGATCATGACGAGGATATCGCTCATTGGTTTTGTTCTTTAAAATTGCGGGCGGTGGGGAGTCTAACAGTCTGAGTTAGAGAACGCGAACAAAGTTGGCTGAATGATTCAATCTCGTCCATTCAAAATTCACACGATCAACCCATCCTTTGAACCAAAGATAGCATATGACGCTGACGAACCGACTTGGGTGTTTTCGAAGAACGTCAACAACCACACCATATGCATATGCATTCTGCCCACCTTGATATCATGATCAAAATCAATCTAGGCATGCATAATTTCATTCCCAATCATCTATGCAATCTCGTTGAAACACACAAGTCGTATGTTATTTATTCATCGGGTTCGGTTGATTTGATTTTGATTCCGCAGAATCACAGTGATCGATTATGATTGCATGTTTTAATTTTCTTGTTGGCCTCAATCCAAGACGAACAAAGTTTCATTGATCCTCGGGCATTATCAGTTTAGTGATGAATACATCGTTCCTTCAACCCGACGAATAATGCAGAAACATGTTTTGGCACGATGAAATTGCACTTTTGTATAGCCATATGGTGATGAGTTGGGAAGAGATATCATCGTCATCGTCATCGATTCATATCAATAATTTCACATCACTTAACCCCCAAAAGCAACGTAAAACATGAAAAACACGTTCATCATACCGGTGTATACCGGTGTTCAAATGTTCAATGTTCAATCGCCTCCTAAGGGGGGGGTCATAGTTTCATAAATGCGGCCCACAGCCTCCCCAAAGTGTTTCAAGTTACCCGAAAATATGTATGTGGCTTTGCATAAAATTTGAGGGGTCGAGTCCTTTCGACAACTTGAATTATAATACAACCAAAACGGATATACATTTCGGAATACAGAGAGAGGCCATGCATAAAAAATTATTATATATATTGTAAATTAGTATAATATACACCCAAGAAAAAAAAAAACATCGCAGTTGCGTTAAATGTGATGCAAAGAAGAAGAAAAAGACCAGGTGGTTGCAAGAAAAAAAAATATGGTATATTCTAATGACAAAACAAAAAAACTCCAAATATTTTACACAAAAAAACTCAAAAAAAATCATTAGTGGAACAACGCGCGAGGGACGAGCGCGGTGTGATTTCTCGGGCGTGTGCCCGTGTGTGTGCGAATGTTTGGCATCCCCTATATTCGGCTGTCCCACTTAGACCTGTCATACTATTCTACTACTACGCTACTCGAATTCGTCTCGCATTGCCTATCATTTTCTATTCTATTTCTATTCTATTTTCAAAGATACCAGGCAATGCCTCCCGCACCAAACATCCCAAATCGACCTCTGACCCAGATGAACAAGACGTCACTGGTGAACCTCGCACAACGCCTGGCGCTCCAACCAGATGGAACGGTGATTGCCCTAAGAGAGAGGATTAGGGAGCACCTCGCTCAGAATCCAGATGCCTTACGCGCTACGCAATTGGACCGCCTCCTTTCCAACCGAGGCCATCGAGGGCGTCCTCGTGGAAATAGACAGCCGTCCCCTCGACCTATCACACCCGAGCCGGCAGACGATGCGAGTGGTAACAGAACGGATTCAGACTCGGAGATGGATGTAGAGTCTTCCCCATCATGGCGAGGTATTCCTCGAACCCCGCCACGTAACGTGAGGTCGGTCAGCCGTGCATCGACCAATAGACCTCGGTCCCATGTTCAAAGACGACGAGCGACCTCCTCCCGGAGGAGCCAACCCCAGAGGACACCAAGACTAGAACGGACACTATCGGTATCCTCAGCTGAGACCTTTTTTGCTCCACGTTCACCATCAGGGAGCAGGCCCATCCCTAGCAATGGTGAGTTCCGTTCACTCATTATCACCCACCGACACTTGTGTCGCCCTTGTCCATCGACCTACATTGGTGGAATCAAACCATCATACGGGGAGGTACAACACTATCTATTGGGTGTTGGACGTCACCGATTAAACATATACCTATGGCACCTAGCACATACTTTCTACTGCTAGTGCTGTGCACGCTACCCCGTGCTTATCAATTATGTGGGACATTGACCTACGTCCCGAGATACACTACTCAGGCACCAGGAGGTTGCAGATGAGGTAGAGACGCATGACGTCACTCCTCCCCTCCGTCTACATGCGTGTTCCTATGATCTACCTCGCCAATGATTATTCCCTCTATCGCTATTCCTATTGCTATCCCAACACGATGCTTACCTACCAAATAGCTTCACAGGACATAGACCGTTTCATCATAGAACCCCATAAACCTTTAAGAGTAGAGAGTAAAGGCCGGCCAGACATCATCGCTAGAAAGTTATTGGGATACCAACCCTTTGTTATACCCGAGTCCATACACAAGAAGATGATGAGAAGATGGCAAGAGCATATCCCGCTCACATATCTCACAGACAGATATTGTAGTGCTGGCACCGAGAATAAAGGCCGTAGCAAAGACTTTGAAGTGAATCCTTCTGGAGTCCTCGTTTCAACTGAGCAACCCCTCAGTGATACAAACGAAGAGAAGCTTTCATTCGAAGATTGGCACAAGGCGTGGCAACGTTTCCTTTCATTAATCCAACGCTACATTCCAAAGATCTACGATCCTTGGAGGATCCACTTCGAACGGATTCGCGACGCGCCAGATAACCAGTCTAGATGGCAAACTTGGTTAGAATATGACATCAGCTTGAGAAAGAACTCTATCCATGAAGGGCTCGATCCAGCGATGTTTGACCGTGCCTTATGGTACCGTCTCGACCTAGACACTGCCAGGCAGACATCCCTACACCAGCCAAGCAACCGAGCTCAACAGTCGTCGAGTCGGTTTCCAGCAGGCGCATCAAACTCTCGGCAATCAGAAAGGAGTAGCCAACAGGAGAGACAACCCCGGTCGCACCAGACCAGGTGGACATCCCCCGCGCGATGTCTACTCTGCGCCGGCCCACATTATTCCCGGGGTTGCAGATCAACAACTCAGACCAACGGTCGCCCTACTATCATCACCTCCCGTGATAACGGAAAAACCTATGCCGACAGTGATGGCAATCGCTACTGCTTTGCCTATAACGGTGCAACAGGGTGCGTCACCCAGAGCTGTCCCAAAGGAATGCATCAATGCACCCTATGCAAGGGATCAGAACACGGAGCACAATCGTGCCCCGCCGTCTGATTTTCTCATTATTGTCACCCCCCTCATAGCGGAGGCGTGGGAGACAGCGCTCCGAGAATGTAACTTATACCACGCCTTTTCCGATTTACCTTCAAGCATCAAGAACGGTTTCGATATGGGGGTCCGCTCCCTTATCAATTCCACCTATACCCCACCCAATCATAAATCCGCTACAGAAAACCCGTCTACAGTAGTACAGCATATTAATAAAGAGTTATCTTATGGCCGGTATACTGGCCCCTTCTCGAGATCACGCCTCGAGAACCTGATCGGCCCCTTTCGTTCATCTCCGCTAGGGACCGTTCCTAAATCAGAACCAAATCAATTCCGAATTATTCAAGATCTTTCCTTTCCACGCAACGACCCTTCACATGCATCAGTCAACGCTGAGATTGACTCAGCGATGTTCCCATGCGACTGGGGAACTTTTACCCAGGTAGCGGAAATAGTGCGTAATTCCGCACCCGGAACACAGGCAGCCACTATGGACGTAGACGCTGCCTTCCGATGTTGTCCTATCACCCCTCCTCAACAACCTCATTTCATAATCCACTGGGACGACGCCTTTTACATTGACCATAACGCTCCCTTTGGCGCTACAAGCTCGGGCGGCATATTTGGTCGCCTTGCTGATGCTATGTCAGCCATAATCAGATCCTACACAGCAGCAGAGTGCACCAAATGGGTTGATGATTTCGTATTCTTTCGTTCACCTGTTTCTTCTTCTACTCAAAGCGAGAATATCCACTACTCTTATGACCTTGACCTGATCCAAAAGCTGGCACTACGACTTGGATGGCCATGGAAGCCAGAGAAAACTCAGGTGTTCGCACCTATGTTCAAATATCTAGGTTTTGTCTGGGATATAGATGCCAAGACGGTCCATATTCCCGAGAACAAGAGGTTGAAGTACTACCAGAAGCTGGAGGGTTGGTTATCTAGGACTACACACTCTCGAAAAGAGGCCGAATCAGTACTCGGAACCCTCGTGCACTGTTCACTAGCACTACCAGATGGTCGATCACGCCTCCCAGCACTCTCTCGTTTCATCACATCCTTCGAAGGAAAATCCACATTCAGCCGGCGCACCCCCAACTCTAAGACGACACAAGATGTCCGTTGGTGGAAAACGACACTCAGCCAACCACTACCAGGCTCGTCGATTAGAGCTCCGCCTCCCCCATCAAGCCTGGATATATGGGTTGACGCCTCGACTTCCTTTGGGATCGGGGTAGTTTTCGAGCAGGAATGGGACGCGTGGAAGCTCTTACCCGGTTGGGACACGGACCCACTCCACAGAATTGGCTGGGCTGAAGCTGTGGCTCTGGAATTCGGCATTCGACTGGCCTTACACAAAGGTTTTCATGGACTACATTTAGTTATCAAGTCTGACAACATGGGTGTCATCGGCGCTCTTGAAGGAGGAAAGTCACGCAATTCCGAGCAGAACTTAGTCCTCCAGAGGATATCCACCATCCTACACACCCATTCAACCTGGGTGTCAACGTTATATACCCCTTCAGCACTTAATCTCGCAGATAAACCCTCAAGGGGCATTCCCCCAGATGGGAAATGTCGTACAATAGATACCTTTGACCTTCCCTCTTGTCTATCCCCACTCATTTTACCAAGGACTGAATTACCTAATATATTAGTCAGCTAATCTCACCCGTCTTTACTTAGGACTATACTCTATACATCTTACCATGCCACCGAAGTACACGAAAGCCACGTCCGCACATCGTACAACCCTACGCCCAATTTCATCCCACCTGTCGCTATCACCACGCTCTAAGCACAAAATTCATGAGGCAATTAGGAAGAGCTTGGCTCCAACCACCCTTCGCTCGTACCGTTCAGCAGTACGCCTTTTTATGGTTTTTTGCGAGCGAGAGAGCATACCCGTAAGCCTCAGGACCCCCATTCCGGAACCCCTACTATGCGCCTTCACAGCAGACGGACTGGGCCGAGTGTCAGGAAGCACGACAAGGAACAGGCTAGCAGCTCTCAAGGCCTGGCACTCAGCTCACAACTGGCCATGGCATGGCAGCGAACGCCTCAACAGGATCTTACGGGGAATACACAACACTAACCCCCAATCCATTCGCCCAAAGCGCCCTCCCGTCTCTATCCGGGCACTTGAGACACTAGCGCGGCATCTAGACCCGAGAAACCCAACGGATGTTGCCATATTAGCTTGCGCATGTACGGCCTTTTGGGGCCAGTGCAGACTGGGGGAATTGTTACCAACTTCCAGCCAAAAATCTTCACTCGCATCTCTACCTCGCAGGCATTCGGTCAGGCTCTCCTCTGGCAACAAGCATACTTGGATACTAAACCTACCATCTACGAAAACCAGCCGAAAGGGACAAGATATTCCCTTGGTTAACCAGAAAGGTTCCGTCAACCCCCTATTAGCTCTCCACAATCACCTACAGCTCAACAAGGCACCGAAACATCTTCCCTTATTCACTATCATGAAGAAGAAAGGCCCCCTCATCCTAACAAAGAAGCTCTTCCTTGATCAGTGCAACGAGATTTGGACTAGATACAAGTTCCCAGTTCTGACTGGGCACTGTTTCCGCATCGGCGGAACCACACACCTGTTACTTGCAGGGGTACCCCCAGATGTGGTCAAGACCATGGGACGTTGGTCTTCAGATGCCTTTCTACGGTATTGGCGTTCAACAGAACTTCTCGCACCAATCTATACAACGAACTTATCTTTAACCCGGACCCTATCTACCCAGACAACAACAGGCACTCGTCGCCAAAGATGGGGGTGAGCTCGTCTCGTCAACGCGTCGGCTGGGGGCTCCTTCCCTCCTGCCATGGGTGACCCGACTTGTTCCCTGCTCCGAGCTTACCACCTGGGATCTCTCCGATCTCCACTCCCCATCTTTCACTACGATCTTCTATGTTTCTCCTTCACCTACCTTCTCGCGATATCCGGCCACAATCGAGATCTATCTTTTGAAGAATACGCCCCTATCAAAAAAACCGCATTCAATCATCCAAACTGAAAAAAGAACACTTTCAAGAACTCACAGATTCGACAAAACATATCCCCACTAGCAGTAGCGATATACGGACCATTAATATCCACCGAAATCACTAAATATTTAAAAGAATCAAAATCAAGAGAAAGGGAATGATAAAAGAGGAAGGGGACGAACCTGAGTTTTTGTGACCTAGTAATTTAAATCGAGGTAGACCGTCTAGAGGATCCCATAACACCAATGACCGATCTTTCGAACCCGACACCACCCATCGATTATCCGATGAACAGGCCACAGCCAACACATAATCCTATAACATCATTATCGTTATAGTTATTCGCATACATTTGACAAACAAAAAACATACCTGATGACCTTTCATATTCCCAACCAAAGCACACCCACCCAAACCATCCAGAGCCAAAAGACTCGTCGTATCCCAATACTTGACACTACAATCCAAAGACCCACTCACAAGTCTCTTCCCATCCCCAGTAAACTTGATAGCATAAACACTATCCTCATGTCCTCTCAACTTTCTCACCACCTCCCCCGTCTCAATATTCCAAATCCTCACACATCCATCTAAACATCCTCCAGCTACGAATTGACAGGTTGTGGTGGGTATGATGGAGATGGAAGTGACACCACAGTCTTGGATAGTGTTGGATTCGTATTTGAATGTTTTATGATTTTTGTCGTTTCTCAAATCCCATAGTCTGGCTGTCCGATCGGCTGAGCCTGAGACTATGAAGTTACCATTTTGGGCATAATCGAGTGCATAGATCTCGTTTGTGTGACCCGCAAATACGTGACGCAAGGATTGTGATTTGAGATGCCAAACCTAATACAAGTCATGTAAAAAAGCGAAATTGAACAAGGAGAGATAATATATATACTCAACTCGTACTCGTTGATCTTCTCCACCCGTAGCTAAATATTCTCCATCAGGACTAAAACGAACACTACGAATGTAAAGGTCTCCATCTTTCGGAAGTGAAGGATCGATGAGCGAACTAGAACGAGTCATTAAATGAAGTATTTGACTGTAATAAAAATGAACATACCAGATTTGTGTACCGGTTTTTGCATCGTATATATGAGCAGCTTGATTACAACCTGTAGCAACACGACGACCATCGGGTGAGAATTGTATCGAGCATACCACGCTAGACAGTTAGGGGCGATCAGACACACACATGATTGGCTGGGGGGGGGGGGGGGCGATAAAATTCTCTCACCTTGGATGAGGAATAGAGCACACCAAATCGAGGTCCATGGTCCTAGGAAGCCGGGGATTGAATGTTATTGTGTAATCGGTGGACTCTTTTCGATATTCGGGAGGTACGTTGAGTAGGGATAGGTCATCCGGTAATGGAGGAGCGGTGGTGGGAGTGGTGATGTGGGGTGGGAGTGATGATTTCTGGGGTGGAGGAGTACGGGGATATGGTTTCGAAGTTGTTAGAGGTGGTGCGGGCATGTCTGGAACGGCATTGAACATGTATTCCTGGCATAACAACGAAAAAAGCTCTCACCTCTGTTCGGTCTCATTCGCTTTGGCTCCCGGCGTTCGTCGCTTTCGAAATCAGGATAGTCTCTCCCTCGGGTCTTTACAGTATCCCGCGCCAAGTCGTCGGGGAGTGGGTGGGCAGGTAGCGAGACGGGGTTTAAGAGTTCACGGAGGGGAGAGGGTGGTGGTAGGCCCGCGGCTGCCCTTTGTTGCCTCAGTTCATCAAACAACTTGAGTCGCTCCTCTTCGAAACGTTGGTGGTACTGTTGCAGTTGATTCTGGAGGTTCCATATAGCCCGTCTGATCATACTGAGTTCAGAGTCTTGTTCGCTGGCTGAGACCTATAGTCAGCGTGGAATGGATGAGGATAAGAGTAGGCTCACCAAGGGTTGTGATACGAGAGAGCTCGTAGCGGAGAGCATTGCGCTCTGCATGAACTCGGGAGTAGTCCTCCTGGATGGAGTGAAGAGCGTCTGCAAGTCTGGACTGGGCCATGGGAGTGAGGAGGAGATGAGGGGAAAGCTTAAGTAGGCCGGCTCAGGGCTGTCCTTCCTCCTGCCTCGCCAGCTCACAGGCAGCGGGGACATTCTCCAACTCCGCCGCCAGCTTTCCTTCCGGCCTTCATTCTGCACACCGCTGTCACAACACCCCCTTTTCTGTTCCTAAAAATACTTGTCCATTTCCAAACCAACACCACCCCGGCAATCTACATCCTTTGAAACACCGTTTGCACCATAAGGGTGGCGTTTTCTTACAGAAAAAAGTAACCGGATGCCGAATGCCGATTTAGGTGCTAAAACTGATTAGACGTTGTGCATTGTTAGAACTTGTCCATATTTGGTGTCATGCGACGAGGTTTATGGCGCCTCCAAATCACTCCAAATATGTGCCACTCCCCCGAGTATTGATCGACGGAATAATCCACCAGTTTGGGTCTAGAGTCTGCGTAAAAATGGAACTTTGGCCTCTTTGCCGTAATTTATTCGCCTCCATATTGGGGCCGTCCTTTGGTCGGTGACTAGCCGACGGCCTGTTTGACTTGGTTCAACTCGATATTCACCTGATAAAGTAAATTGCTAAAAGAATTTTGCCCCGGTGCGTACGAAAGTTCAAGGATGCCATCGGATAATCGTACCGGACTCGAAGGTACATTGACCGCTTTACTTATGTACATCATTCGGTTCGGTATGACTCTTTTCTTAGCCGTCCCCGGAACTCGCATGAATGAACAACCAGAATGGAGGAGGCGTCTTTTATCATGAATATTGGCGACGACAACAACATAATTCTTTTTTTCCCTTTTGTGATTTGTTTTTCTTACCAACCATTCATTCATAATCGGACTTGTCGTAATTCGGTCCGAGAAAGATTGTATATCAATGATGTTTTTGTACATGCCTAGAGGACGCGTCGTTCGACCGTCGACGGCCATCAAAAACATCATAATAAGTTCCATCACAATATAATTCATTCATCATATGTACTCACAAACGCCAAAAAATCTCCACCGAGAATAATGGTGAATCAACAGTCAAAGAAGTAGCCTGGCAGATTATATAGGAAAGTCCGAGGAGAAACTCTATGCCACTTGAACCTTCTATAGTAATATAATATTCATCCCGCGAATCTGCCCCTTCCGTGTTTTTTGTTTTGTTTCGCTTTGGAGTTGTGTGTGTGTTGACAACTTGACATCGAGTTTTGAATGTTGTTCCCAACTTGATTGAGCTGTCTACTGTCTATCACGAATTGAGAATGATTAGATGTAGTTTATGGATCGCAATCATTGCGATGCGGGTGCGGTTGCACTTGTTCCGACGTAACACAATAGATTTGATGTGAGTACGAATACTTATTTGACAAAAAGACATGCTATTCCTTCATAACAGAAAAAAATGGAGTTAAGTTTGTGGGCGTATTGACAACGAATGATGACACCCTGTGAGAAAGAAAAAAACTTGACCGAGTCGGATATAAGTACTACCAAAAAACATAATGAAAATGAGGGGTTTCATATATATGTAGTTGACAATTACACCCGTTCAGACGGAAACTTCGATACCATCAGGTTTTTATCAAAACAAATAATCGGATCTTGTAACCAAAAAAAGGGAGACAAACAAGCGAAATGAGGCAATATGAAAAGATAAAAATATTGAGTTGCCGATGACAGATTGAAGGGGTGCTTGATGATTTATCGACAACTAAATCGCCCCTCCTCTTTGTGATGTATGATATCAAAGGTGTCTAGGCTTTTCGGTAGGATGCGAAAGTACAATCAACTGATGATCGTGATGGACCAGGATATAGACCACTGTTCGGTTAATAAACCAGGTGATCAACGAAAAAGGCCAAACATGTCTGTTATCTCTCTGAGAACATTCTACCATCGGAAGAGGAGATGTCTGACACAGAAATTTGTATGGGAACAGTCATTTAGATACAACGGAAAGATGCGGGGGTCGCCGGTCGCCCTATCTCGCTAAACACGGTCACCAAAATTAAAAATATCCCAGGGCTGTAATAAGGAAACCATGAAACATTACAGCGGCTAAAATTCGATCCATCTATTGTGCGTCTGGACGCCTAGCACTATAAAGGGGCGTATGAGGGCATTCAATTCATATGCGCCGTGACTCACAGAGATTACACGGCCATCTCCTTGATAACAAGAGATGAGAGGCTTCCCTCCATTGTGAATGTCAGACTATCAGACGTCAAATCTTGAATGATGATTACTTATATGACAGTCATAAAACAACACATATACCTATATAGCGACAATGTGATGCGTGTTTGTGAACGGTGAGTTGATGGTGAGAATCGTTGAGCCCCTAACTTGCACAATATCCCACCCCCAGCCTTCAATGGGCCGAGACTCATGACTAATAGACGTAATTCAAACGCCGACTCCGTTCTGCCATGGGCGCACCCGATGAAAACAATCGAGCGGTTCAGATATCAAGTACGGAGGAGGTTAGAAGATTTCTAGAAAACCCGCATGTTCCTTCTTCTATAAGAAATATCAGTTCTAGTGTCATCATCAATAGATAACATCAACTCTGGGTCTTATTCAAACCTTCAAACCTTCATCGACATCATCACAGCACCGAACCGGAATCAACGTAATTGTGGAGGAACATTGCACTGTTGCAATTCAGTCGAAGAGTTCCTTAATTCTTCCCTCCACGGTTTCTCAGGAATACCGGTAACGCTTTTGGCGTGTTACATTAGGCCGTAGAAACAAGCTCTCAATTTCGAGCCAAGCCGTCAACGAACGTTCAACGCCCAACACTAGGAGGTCCTGTCAGTGAGTGTCAGAAACGAGGTTTTAGACCGTTGTCGGCTATCAGATTCTATGAGACTGTTGTAGAGCCAAGTTGACGCGGCAATGCGATGTCTGTTCAGCGGTGGGAGACAAATACGCGTTGAGCGGTTTTGCGAAAACTGTGGTGACGAATGGTGAGTGAAGACCGTTTTGGGAGAGGTTCAGGGACCGAAGGTTGATCGAATGTTCTGAATAGCGTGGTCGTTACGTGAAGGGAGAAGAACCTCGGAATGGTTTCGAAACATTCACGTCCTTCGGTAAGTGGCGGTATCATGAGTAGAAGAATGCCACATACCTACCAAACACGAGAACCACACCGGTTTCTCCACCCAGGCCTAGACCCCACTGTGGAACGAAAAACACAAAAGCGGTAACAAAGAACCATGGCGTCCTGTCACCCTGAGATAGTGCGAAAGAGTCGAAATCGGTGAAATCGAGGACTGTTGGGACTTTATAAGATAAGGATTCAATCCGGATCGTTTTTATCTCGATATCGATTGTTATGATGCGGCACGCTCCTCGGCGTTTTTTGGAGGCAAGAACAAACATATGACATAGAATTTGGCATCAGCGAATTGGCGACGAAGAGAAGGTCATTGGAGAGTAAGATCGCAGGGCGTGGTTGAGAGGAAGTCTTCTTTGGTAACGTGCTTTAATTAGGTTTTGCATTTCCCTTGAACTCTATCTATATCAGACTTATCACTTATTTGACATTACTTTAGTCTTTGAATCATTGTCACCATATGGTTCCCGTACTCACTGCTTTCAGAACCTGAAGGTATAAGAAGGAAAAATATCACCGCGCGGTTGTCTGGGCCACGTCGGGTTTTCTCACCAGAATTTCTTCCGAAGAACCGATTCCATAATGCCCGCATTAATGATTTGATGTAGCCTCAGATGGGAAAGTTTATACGAAACTAAACTTGACCTGCACAAATTAAGCCATCCAAGGGAATCACCTGCACCACGTTGGACAAAGTAGATCTGATATGAAGCTGATGCCTTTTCAAGTACAGTATATTTTGGTCCGGGTTGTATGGTGACCGGCGGGTTTAGTCCCTTCTTGCGGGTTGAATTATGCCTTAGAGAGAAGAAAATTTCCTACTATCTGGTAGTTATGAATAAGTGGTCTGAAAGCCACGCGCTTCCATCGTTTCTTAATATAGAACAACTATATATATTGATACATTTACTGACTTTTTCTTCCTTCTGAATAGATACCTTGAGTCTATCGTAATTCCTCGACCCTTCTCTCTATCTCTCCTTGCCTTAGTGAAGGCGCCGTGACCCTCTACCTCAACGGCCTCTTCATGTTCTCTGTTACACGGCATGTTCTTGACGAAGAGTCTCCAATATATACGAGTGAATGAGTCTGGCAGATTTATTTTTTAAACATAAGCCTTCATTGCCCTCGAGAAAGTTTGTCGGGTGAGATCTTACAAAAATGCGGTATAAAAAGGCTCTCTGACTTCTTGATGACGAAATGAGCGGCTCATAGCAGGTTGATAGTTGTTCTCTACCAAAGTCTGGAAAAGACGAATGGTGGTGGTAGAACAAAAAAATCGAGTTCTATCTATTTCAATCTTCACACACACGGTTGCGATGCGACCACCAAGTTATCACCAAGCCTTTTTGTCTGTCACTCATGCGGTTTGCGAGACACGAACTCAAATAATGTATAGCCACGAATGAACATAGTAGAAAATAGAATGTGCCCACGAACTACCTTCGCTGTAGTAGTAACCGCGTGATGTATTGTAAGTTCGTCCATAGCCGAGTGAATGCACACCTAAGAATACACTCCCTGTATCCACCCCAATGCCGTCCTACAGGGGATCATAGGCATAGAGGACTGCCTCTAAAAGTGCAGTAGACGGCTGATGTTCGCCATTTCCATCAAAGTGGCGTAGTTCCCCATAGCAAATTCATGTTCATATTCTGTGTTTTCTCCCTCAGGAATCGTGATATTGACCGCTTTCCCATTGATATCGATGAGTGTGATTGTATCCGGTCTCTGACAAAGTGAGGAGTTGGTAAAGGTTTCGGTCTCATCGCGATTGGAATTAGACCGAGTCCAATGCGAAGCCGAAACTAGAGTAATGAAATGAGTATCAACGGTTTCATAGATTGATGAAAAGCATTACATGCGAAACTTGGCTGAACACACTTGAATTTACCACCTGACTTGGCAATGCCTGAACAGTGCGTGTCTGAATGGACAACGATGCTAGTCGGAATGAGTTGATTGCGACCCAAACAGAGAACAGTTTCACTGAGTACTTACGATGCTGATCTTGAGGTAACTAGGAATGCAGATGCAAATAAATCCCCACCGGTCGTGCAACATCCGCCCGGGGGAATTCCACCGCATGACAGATGGCTCCCAGTACAAGAATTACTCGTGAAGAGATGAATAGTGGTATCCGATGATTGGCCTCGGACAGTGCAGAGTAGAGCTGATAAAACGAGGAACAGGCAGAAGTTCAGCGACATGGTAGAAGACAAGAACGCAAACCGCATTGCATAGCGGTCATACCTTCATTTGGGTCGTGGCATGTGTATAACTTGCGAAAGGCCAAGATAATTTGTATATCCGATCCGTCCCCACGAAGAACTCCGGGATTTTTTGCCCGCGAACTTTGTGGTTTCTCACGATTTTTGATGATGGATTTGAACGTTTCTGGTCTATTCTCTTGTTATCTTTTCAGGAAAATACCTAAGGCTCTCCAAAATTTCGCGCGGAATTGGGTACGGTCTCAGGGATGATGCGGATAAGAAGCATCACCTTCGAGGCTTGGCGGCAAGTTCCTGGAGTTTTGCTATATGCGGTTTGGAACGAACGATAACGATAACTGAATACAGGTACAGTACTGACGATCAAGGTGTTTCAAGTGCACTGAATTTCCGGTTCGCTTGGTAGTACAGGGATTGAGAACTCGGAGTAGTGTTCGGAATACAGCGGGGAATGATTTCTCTTCCATAAAGACGGTAAAAACCCCTCATCGGAGTATCAGTCTGGCACAAAGGTATGGGAAGAGGACTGCGGTCCAATTCAAAGAATATTTCGGACTTTCATAGGTAGTCGCGCTGGAGCTTACTACAACAGGTGCAACGACCACTGAGTTTGTCCGATGAATAACCCTGGGATAACCAGACCCCTCTATCACTTTCCACGCCCAGGCTGGGATTACGTCACTTGTTCCCCGGCAACAGCAAGCTATCCCTTCCACGCGCCCTCGTTCCTGTCTTGAGTTTGCGTTGGCACGGATGAAACCGCGGAATTAAACCAAGATATCTGTGTGGAGATATTAATACCCCGAGTACCCCTAGAACATCCGCTTCAAGCACTACCTATGCGTTGCAAAAGCCTGACGCTAAACGGCATTGGAATGAGAGTCGCCGACTGTGAGCGACTGAGAATGATGTGTGTAGAAGACGAACGTATTATTACACGATATTTTGAATGCATTCAAAAGCCAGTTTACCTTCATTGAAACCCTGACGACAATGCTTCCGATGACGCCCTTTACGTATACCCCGTTCCTGCCGACATACCTCAACCACTGAGGCTCATTGGCACCAGCGTATCATTATCATTAACAGATTTACCACTCTCGCGCATATTGTCGACCTCAAAAGGCAACGTTTCGTCGGCGAAAGGATACATACTTACTGCAATTGATTGGTTTCTGAGTAGATATCGATTGTCACTCTGACGGAGTCAACAGCTTTCATCTAGGAAACTGCTGGTTGTGGTTTGCAGGCTGTGTCAGCTGGCTGGAGTAACATGTGCTCTACGTTTAGCCTTTCACTGTAAGGACTAAAGTACTAACGCCTAGGAGGTTTTGACGCTGAGACTGTTTCGGGAGCTTCCGTGCTGGATTAGGGCAGGTCAGCATGCTACAGTTACCCTTGGCCGACACGAGTCAGCGATTCGCAGCATTTTTCTCGTGTCTTCCACCATGAGCAGACCAAACCCCGATCGGTGCCAATGCGTAGTTTTATGCAATTGTCTTCCTTTTCCTTCTCGCGGCTGCGACCTTATCGTTGCTCTTGACATATTCATCCCTTTCGACGTTTCCTGACGGGGGCATCCCGTCGCTTGTGGAAATGCCAGATGAAAGGGACTTTGGAGTCAGGTCACCGCTAGGAGCTTCGTGGCCTTTATAACCGGGAGTGGAATTGCGCTGATAGGCATACGAAGGGGTTTGGGATGGAGAGGACTTTTGTTCATTCCAAGGCGAGACCAAATCCCAGTCGATACCAGTGCATAGTTCTATGCATGACTCTTACCCGACCCGACCCGACAGTACTTCCAACGCATCCCAAATACAATCGGGCGTCCAAACCGAGTATTGGATAGCTACTAAACCATCGAGCGCGTTGATCTACTGGCTCATGATGAACCACTTCGGCTGATCGTGTGAACTTCAGGTTCACGCCAGTTGACTGATCGTGAATGAGCGGGACTCGGGTGTTTCTCATCTACAAGGATCATCTACGGTTTGCGTTTGACCGGTATTTGATGGGTTTTGGTCGTCGTCCTTCAGTTCGATTGCTACTTTTATTCTTCCTAGATTGATCAGCTCTTTGGTTTTCTTTTTGGTTTGGTGGTCGAAAGCACGCCTGCAACAAGAATATGTTGCGGTTCACACGGCTCTATTGAATATTCGTATCAAGACGCTATCTTTGCGGGGAAACTCACATGAGAGTAATGGTCTATGGCCAGTAGGAGGTGGAGGTCCTTCCTAGTCAGGTCAGAACATATCTCAGTCGAATCGGTAAGAGTTGTAATGAACTATCCTCTCCTGTCATGGTCTCCAACACTTATATACATAGTCCACCAATTTCAGGAATTACATGTTCGATACGCTATCGACTCCATCATTTGGCATTCAGATAAGCTATGGGGATACGAATCTCGCGTTCCTCGGATCTCTTGGCGTATGCAGGCGAATATGGACCTGGTACACTATGCATTACAGCAGCCTCGATTGAATAATTCAGATAATAATAAAAATCGAAATGTGATTCACGCATACTCGAGGAACCGATCTCAATTTTCGTCGCGAGCCGGATAGTCACCAGTCAACCAACATTACGAGTTGGGATTGAGGGTCTTAGGCTATAGGGCCCGAGATCCCCAGGCGGTGAGATCGAAGCTGGAACGCAGTCGGGTCACCCCCAAACGGAGGGCACCGACACAGCCGACGCGTTCCGGGGAGAGCTCACCCCCAAAGGAGGTGTCTGGAGTGTAAATAGATAAAAAAGGACGCTTACCTACCTGGAGTAAGACATTAAGTCGCCGTTAACTCATAGCAAGCCCTCACACAAGGGTAGCAAGCAAGAGTTGTCCAGAGTGAAACTCGTTCTAAGAAGGCCATCAAACGGGCATAAAAATATGAGCGAAGTTTGCTCTAAAAGGCCATCAAGTGGGCATAGAATATGGGTGAAGACTTAGGTTCACCAAGAGCGAAGGTTGCTCCAAAAAGCCATCAGGTGGGCATAGAACGTAGGTGAAGACTTAGGTTCACCAAGAGCGTAGATTGCTCTAAAAGAGGCCATCATGCGGGCATAGGTTGTCCTCAAAGGAGAACATAAAAATAAAAGACGTAGAGGTGCGGAACCGTATAGGACCGCACCGATAGAGTAGTAAAAGTAGAAGAGATAAATTGTGACGTGTCACTCTAATCATAACTGATCATATGGTTCACACACACGGTCGTCGCTCCGAAAAATCAGACCGCGCTCATTCCTCGTGCGTTCTTCCACAGTGCACGGCTGCGTAGCGTGCCAATGCGAGGAATGAAGATTCTGGAATGGTGACAAGAAGAAGCGACGTTCACTGCTCAGAAGAGTAAATCAGACAATATAGTTGATTCATGGACGTCAAAACTTCCCTCGCGAAAGAGAGACCACAGGTTTAAGGCTAATTCGCTGATGGAAGGAGTTGAGCTAGCTGCTACCAATACACGTCAGGCCGATGTTCAAGTGACAAGTTATCCCGTCAAAGTGGGAAAGAACAGCAGTCGGTATGATGCTTCAATCTATCCATCCTCATTGAGATCGAGAACTCGCCAATACGATGCTCAGAGCACCTTCCACGCAGTCCCTACTAACAGGCGGTTGATGCAGCTCTTCTCAGCTAGCAATACCTTGGTGGAGAAAACATTCTCGTTCACCACTGCGTGCCATAAAGATTTGGAATGGTCTGAGATGTAGTATAAAGCGAGGAACGAGAGAATGATGTCCATACAGGATACAGTGTTTCAAAGAGTGACTCAGGCGTGAGTACTTCAAGTTGAGTCGAGACTCACTGAGTCCTATGAACCGCACGCTTCGACTTCAAATGAATGACGTCGATAGGCACTGGGTGAATAAAAGCTCATTGCCCGTTTCATTCTCCATTCTGGTGGTTATTTATCCCATTGGCTGTCCAGTGGCCGCAGCGACAGTTTTCCTTCCACACACTAGCCGCGTTCGGCTGTTAACTTGAAGCCGGGCAGCACCTGTGTAGGGATGCAATAAAGCCCGCTTATGAAACTCATGAAGGAGATAAAATCTCCTAAATATAGCAATTAATCTGGAATAGAGACCTGCGAAAGAACCTACCAGTTGTCGACGTTATACAGAGCGGCGAATTGTGAATGTGCTTGTGTTGAGAAAGGAAAGTTGCAAACGTTCAGCACTGAAACCTATCGTGACCTATCCACCTTCATTGGAAAAATGAACCAGAGGAACGAGCCCGAGAATATAGGGTAAACGCACATATGAGGGGCTCGTAGTTTAAATATTTACACGAGGGGAACGGCGTGCGGGGAAGGAACTCAAGTTAGTACTCGTCGGCATCGATTGCATTTCTAGCTTGCTGAACAACCTTTCTGCGAGCTCGTGCCACCTGGTGCTGAGGTTTCGGGGCCGTCGTGACTATGTTGAAGATAGCTGATATCGTCGGCCAGGGCCTCCTGGACCATGAGCAACATAGAAGACAACACCTTCACATCATGAAAATGATGGTGTCATCTGCAATGTACCATGTAATTATCAAGCTTGAAATCGGAGAGTAATAGGCAGCTTCTAGGCGTTGTAAACGTGATGGGTGGATATCATATCATCTGGTTAAATAAAGCCAAGTGGCCTGACACGGCGTTACTCTCGTTGTGGCCGGATAGGGTTGTATTGTTCCGAGTGAGAGGGTAAGGCAGTAGAGATTGGGAAATGGGAGATCGAAGGCTCTAAGAGCCTCCGGATCCCAGGCGGTGAGATCAGAACAAGGGGAGCGATCGGGTCACCCCGGGCACGACTCTTGTCTGTTCACCTCTGCCAATACCCTCGTCTTGGAGAAGTCAATTATTCTGTACGTGGGGATCGGGTGGGTGGTAAAAAAGAAGATAAATTGAAGTCTAGTCGATGTATGAAACACCGTAGGAGAGGAAGAATAGTGGTAGTAGTAATAGTAAAGAGTTAGTTTAGACGTGTTCGTAGTGTTCGTATTACTAAGCAGGAATTGGGACACAGGACACACGGACGCACGACCGAGAAATCACGCCGCGCTCGTTCCTCGCGCGGTGTTCCACACATGTTGATGCCAAAACGACGTGTGCATTGCTCATATCAGGCGAAACGTAACTGGCCTCAAGCTGGACAGGCAGGACGATCTTTCCTCGCTTCGCTTTCTTGATGTCTTCATGGTTATCCAACCATCTTCCATTCCTGCGTTGTCGTCGTCCACGTTCATCCCCAGTAGGTTCTCGTGATGGTGCAGCTACCTCCCTTCCTCGCATCGACTCTGCCCCAGCTTTTCCCTCTCGCCATTCCTCTGGACTTGCCAGTATACCCGGGGAGGACATGAATGCCACGGCCACTGGCGCTTCTCCGAGTCACCCATCAGTTCCTAGGAATCCCATCGATCATCAAAATTCCACTGACCGCCTTGTCGGTGACTACTCCAATGCTCAACCTTCTCAGGTGCTGCAGCCAGTCACCTCAAGTGGCTTTGTGCCACCGAACGCGATACGAATGCCGGAAGCGCACGGCCCCGCTGTCCAGCAACCCAACTTCCTCGCATCTTCTTCCAACCACAACTTGATACTGAAACAATCTTCCGACTATTATTCGCCATTGCCGCAGCACCAGAACCCAGCTATGTTCAATCAAGCTCAAAATTTCACTGTGATGGGCGGAACCTTCATTGCGGGAAATGGTGAGATCCGCTCCGCAAAATTCGTTTGCCTGTTCTGAACGTTTATATCGGTCACTCATAATGATCTGAGCTCGACAATGTAAGCAATATCCATGTTTAAGTACTTCTGTTGATCACTGCATCTGCCAGTCATGAGAGACTTCCTGGAGAAAACAATACCCGGAGCAGAGTTCGACTCATCCGCTCGCGATCCTCCCCCGCGATGTCATCCCGGAACTCGTTTGGCGATACTCGACCGGTGCCTACACTTCATTCATCAGTGTGACGGCATGAGGAAGATGCGCTGGGTCGTCGGCGCTGCTGGAGTTGGAAAATCGGCCCTCTTGCAGAGCGTCGTCGAGTCTCCCAAACTTGTAGTGAGCTGCCATGCATCAGTCTTCTTTTCTATCAACGGACGCGACGATGGAACCAAAGCCGTCGCAACGATCTCCTATCAGTTGGCAGCCAAGTCCAAGCCGTACCGCCAACTCATCCAGGCAGAGATCACCGATGACCCATCGCTCCTTCGATCGTCGATGGCAAAGCAATTCCTCAAACTCATTGTTGAACCTTTCATCCACAATCCTCAACTCAATTCAGCCGATCGCGTCTTTGTCGCCATTGATGGCCTCGATGAATGCAAAAACCCTCGCACACAGTTAGAGCTCCTCCGACTCATCTTCGATCTCTGCATCGAGTACCCTTCCTCTCCCCTCGTATGGCTTATCGCCAGTCGCCCTGAGCAACACATCACTTGCTTCTTTTCTCAAATCGACGTCGCGCCAGCATATGAGAAGGAGGAAATACTCATAGAGTCTGACGAGGCTCGTGAAGACGTTGAACTGTACCTTCGCGCCAAACTTAAGAAGATCAAAGAGGCATCAGATTCGGTCAGTTCCCGGTGGCCTGAGGAACAAGACGTGTGGAAACTCGCCAATGCTGCCGGTGGGCTATTTGCATATGCGCAGACAGTTGTCAGATATATTGAGGATGCGACTGTTGGGAGCCCAGCATCGCAGCTTTCTGAAGTACTGAACGTCATTGATAACCATCCAATGACTGATCTGCCACAAGAGGATCATCCGATGGCTTTTCTCGATGCACTGTACACCCGGATTCTATCTAAGGTTCCATCCAGAGTCATGATGAATACTCGAAAACTCTTGTTGGCAATGGTACTTAACTGGTCGATGGTGGTTCCAGCTACCTTCGTCGTACTATGCAATTGGCTAGGTATGACACCCGATGATGTTTATGCTGCCATCAATCATCTCCGTGCTGTTTTGCGCGTTCCTAGGCGCGGTGACGCCCATAAGGAGAATCTCGAATTCTTCCATAAATCATTCATGGACTATATATCTAACTTTCAGCGATCCGGGTTTTCCCATGATATTAAACATGAAGCTCGACAACTCATGAAACAATGTGTATACAGAATCTTAAACGAGGCTCCAGATGGCATTGATTTCGGTGACGCAGATTATGGATCGTTCTTCGGCAGTCTACGCCGTGGTCCCGGTACTGGGGACAATATTTCGATTTCCTGGCCAGTCGATGAAGATGTTGATGATACTGACAATGCGATGAGATTGCGCATGTATAACTTGGCTATAGGAGAGGCTGTAGCTGGGATAGGATGTGAAGATCCTGACTTCCAATGTGAATTCTATATTCACATTCTATCCACTCGGTTTGAAAAGGATGATAATAATGTTTATCGACCTGGTTCGTTGCGTGACTTGGTGTTTGTGAGTTATCCGTAATTTGTTTCTGCCATGCGCGTAAGGCTGAATCTATGCATAAGGCTGAATCTCGACGTCAGGAGTTTCTGACACATGGCATAATTAAGCCAATGCCTGTCAAGGCCATTGACGTTTCTACTTTAGAAGGTCACGAAATCAAGTTGCAGTTCCGTCGTCCTGCCACAACAGCGATCAATCTGTCCGATCCATGGAAGTCATCCTGCGTTCATGTGAGTGGAGTATTCTTGTTTGCGAACCACGTTTTGAATGATTGTTGTGTAGCATAAATGGGAAGGTCAGTCGGGAAAAGGAGATGACCAGGACTGGAGGACCTCGTTTTCAAATTGTTGCTCCCCCTGTTGGAACCGGCTCATATACCAGTTGGAAAACTGCCAGACTCGATCACCAGATCATACCGTTTTGACTCTGTTCACTTCAGTGGGCGTTTGGGGCGTAGAATTTCGATTTGTTGATCCAGATGATGGTATCTCGGAGTGGACGTACTTGTTTTGGGTGGAACTCATTGGAGGAACGTAAAATGTAATGGAAGCATTGTATAATGTACGATTTGTTCTATGAATGTTGTCTCGAGCGCTTTTAAATATTGTACAAAATTGGCCAGACCTGTTGGCGAGAATCTAAGTCTTGATATATTTTCAGATCACTGCGGATTGAGTCTACGTCCAACGGCGGGCCATGACGGGGCTGATTCTAGAGAGTAGTAGAGTATTATTTTCCTACTTATCTCAAACGAAACCGACCTTTATAGACACGCTATCGCTGCTGCTAAGCAGAGCTTTGAATCGAGTTCGATGTTTTTCGGTATTTCTTCACATCAAGTTAGTAAGTTGTGGGCTCGAATTCGTTTTCGATCATCTCGCCCCTGTCAGGCTCCATCAAGTACATTTTGAACGCAAAGACCAAGTACCTATGGACGAAGGTGCCGGGTATCTGCCGTTCTGAAGACCAGATCAATCTCATAGAAGCACATAATTTGTTCTTTCGGCTAGATAAAGTCAGTGATGAAGTTCTGGAGCAATTTGGCTAAGTCTGATGAATATGCCGAGTTCCCAGAATGGTGGCAGTTACAACTTATCACACGGTGTGGAGTGGGTAGGTTGTCAACACGGGAAAACCATTGTTTCTAGCGCGTTTGATTCGGAGAAAAAGCATCCACATTCCTTATATGAGCCTCACACTGATGCTAATGGATATAATTGATGATCCCGGATGCCCATAAATTACTAGAGAAGGCTATTGTACCGTATTTATTTTTGGCTAATTCCCTGGATGTTCCGCGTGCTATCAACCAGCAGGTGATCTAAGTACTCCTCTTGATAGCGACGTCCATCAGATGTTCTTCCGCTTCTAGCTCCAAGGGTGAGTTGTTGAACCAGGGAACACAGGGGGGCTAGCATCTCCTTGCATGATGTTTGTCGAGGCTCCAATTTCGCTTTGGTTGAGACGCGGTACCTCGTGGACGTCCGAGGAGATTCATAACTCCAAGTTATGCGCTATGATTTCAAGATCCGTAGTACTTCCTCCGAAAGACAGCTCACTGAAAAAACGAGGATCAGGTTCCGAGTGGGCGCTCGGTAGACGCATGGGGATGGACTTTTGTATTTGAAGAAGCAACGCTGAGTGTGCAATTTTTGGGGAGATAACTCATGTAACTCATGTAAGCCGGTCATATGGCGGGAAACGTTAAGAGAAATAGATCGATGTTGGAGTTATAGGTTTTCTGGAGGTGCATCACGGTAGCTGAAACGTCCTAGGACAGAATTAACACCAATTCGCTCGTAAAAAAGAGCGGGACAAACCACGATCCCAGCGATATGCTTTGAGTGGCATGTTGAGTTCTTCGTTCGAAAGGTAACAACAAGTTTCATCGAAGCTTGAAAGAACTGTAGCTGCAGCAGGTAAGTTCTCCCAATTATCTGCGCTCATCGGAGCCAAGAATTTGTCAATCCCGGGAACCACATGTTCAATACACTATCAGTAAGTGGCTTGTTAAGCGGTCTTTTAATGAGAAATGGGCGTACGCACACGCAGGTGAATTTCCAAGGTTTCAGCCAGCCAAGCAATATCACGTCTTCTAGATTCTTCGAATCCCGGGGAAGGCTCCCGGCTACAATAGGGAGCTCTGCACCTCCAAAATCTATCAATGCATATCTGCGCTCAGGACTATGGTATCCGGTATAGTAACGCGGATAACAGGGGCAGGGCGTCAGAACATCCATACTCATGTTTTGAAGAGCAATATCGCCGTGCGTAATGTTGTTTTCATGGAGAAAGGTGAGAGCCTGAATTATTTTTAGCAGCCGAGGAAGGCAAGAAATACGTACCTACCTCAAAGAAGATCCGCGCATACCTTATAACTTCCCCAACGGTAGAAAAATCAGACTGAACTGGATCACTCCACCTTTGCGAACATGAGCTCATCATAGTGAGGTGGGTGAGAGTGGTCAAAGAACTTTACCTCGGCATGACAATGAATGTTTGTTGATTAAATTCGATAAATTCGATAATCGGTATTGTGTGGTTGCGCGGATCGCTACGTAGCGGCTCGGAGAGTAAGAGTTGTAAAGCTTTGAGCTCATTCGTTGGAACTGCGCCTGATATCACCCTAGAACAGGTAAAAATACACGGAAATAAACAAAAATCTGCTTACTTCAATATCACGTCCCTTCCTTCTCTGTCGCGTGCAGCCCATACACGATGCGCCTGATACCATAGTGAGCATGAAATGAACGTCTTGCGGATTACCAAATCACTCACAATAAGACCAAATTTAAATTCTTCTTCATTTGTGCAAGCACGCTGGGCATATGGATATGAAAGTTTGGATGCATCGGTCATACTACTTGCAGGAAACCGGTATACCATCACGTCTGATAGATCCGCCCGAATGTACATCATGTACCCTCGTTCAGCAAAGTAGGGTGCAAGAAACTCCCATATGCGCACTGTGCGGGCTCTCTCCTCTAACCATTTCTCGTACTGATTTGGATCACCTTCATCCCAGATTGCCAAGTTGGGCGTGAGGGGATAGTTCCAAAGCCAAGAGCGGGCAGTCCAATACAGAGAACTAATAAGAGAGTGTGTACGAATCCAACGCACGGGTCTATACCGCCACAAGATTGTTGCAATACCGAGACAAGCGAGTGAGGCAGTCAGGCGGGGAGACATGGCTAAGGAGTGAATGTCCATGATCATCCACTAACACAGACCGAACACAATAATTCCGACAGTTGTCCTAAAACTATGCCTTCGGCCGTTGCCGACATCACAGCTCCTACCTGCTCCTACCCTCTTTATGCGCAGTAACGCTGAGATCTATGGTATTACCCATAGATAGCACAATCTGAATGAGCAGCCGATACGGGGCTTCTATCTTAGACAATAGGTTAGCAAGATTCGAGATGGCCATCGTACAAGCACATCATCATGGGAGAAATGCGGAGCCGGGGAAAGATACTATTTCCCAGATATATCCTGAACCTGGCTCATTGAGATGATGTAATAAATGGGCGGTCGATATGAACGATGAATATATGAATAAGTCTGTCGGATGTTATCCTATAAGCAGGTACAACGAGTTCACTTAACAGACGGACTGAATACAATAGATGAATCTCATGTCTGCCGTGCCGAGGATTCAGACGTCCAGGAATTAAGCCACTTCACGAGGCCGTGATAGAATCGGGAGAGAGATATATCGAGTACCTAGAATCGTGTAAGCAAACTTACCGTACGGTACGGAGTGGGTAAGCTGTTACAAGGCACGGTGGGTCCGTTTCTTCTAACAGGTTTACTCGGAGGACATCCCTGATATAAACCTTAAGCGCATAATAGAGGGATATCGATGATTCTTCATACTTATACTTAGAGTCATAGATTACTAGAAAAGGCTGTCGCACTCTTATTTTGGCTTGCACCCTATATTTCCACATGATACCAAGGGGAAGGTGATCCGAATACTCCGCTTGGTAGCCACGTCCCTTGGATGATCTCTCGCTTCCAGGGTGTTTTTGAACAAAGGAACAAAATCCCTGAGACTCGAGTGCTTGAATGGGTGACTTATGGACGTTCTAGGAGATCCCTCAACTCCATGGAGTCCCGTGCTATGTACTATGATGTTGAGACCCAAAGAGACATGGTGTTGATATAACTCTTTTTTCCCATGAAGGAACATGTAGCGCTGAGTGAGATTTGGATATAGAACCAAAAATGTTAATGAGGAATCCGACCATCCGTGCTCAAACCACGAGACCCCATTTTTAACGGCTCTGCCTGGGACTTGGTGAGTCATGCGTGTAACATGGAAGGGAGAAAGAAAACCATGCATATAAGCTGATAGCACATACATTAATGTCGAACTTAAGAGTCTGGGTCGAAATTTCACCACTGAGACTGGGTATAAGCAATCTTCTCGCGAAAATATCGCGCTTAATAGTGTTGTAGGGTGCGGTGCAATTATATTTGCAGAGGTACATACTAAATAGGAATAGGCTTGATTCATATCCGTAGGGTTTTAATTGTTCGAAGCCGACCGACTAAAACAGAGTCGCCACGAACCGGTTAGACGTTTACTGGAGGAGCCTCGCGATAGCTGAAATAACCTAGGGGAGAGAATGAAGACCAATACGCTCAAGAGACGAATTGAACTAACCATGGTCCCAGCGATATGCTTCGAGTGGCATGGTGAGTTCGCTGCTTGAAAGGCGACAACAAATTTCATCAAAGTCTGAAAGAACCGTAGCTGCATCTGGCAAGTTATCCCATGCGTCCTTATTCATTCGGGCCAGGAATTCGTCAATCCCGGGAGCCACATGCTCAATGCACTTGCAAGAAAATTATTGAGCTGACATCCAGGAGGAGTGACCTACGCACGCGCAAATGAATTTCCAAGGTGTGAGCGAGCCAGGTAAGATCACGTTTTCTACAATTTTCGAAACCTTCAGAAGGCATCCCATCTACAGTAGGAAGTTCAGCGGTTTCGAAATCTATGAAGGCATATCTGCGTTCAGGGCCATGATACCCTACATAACAGAGGTGGGGATTGTCCGGCATTAAAACATCCATACACATATTTTGGAGAGTGATATCGCCATGTGCGATGTTGTTTTCGTGGAGAAAGGCGAGAGCCTGACTGATGTTTGATGTTGCGGAGAACAACGGACAACAGGCACCTACCTCAAAGAAAGTCAGGGCGTATCGCGTAACCTCTCCGACGGTGGAAAAGTCACATTGAGCTGTATCACTCCACCTGTGAGGGCTTGAGCTTTGAGGCGAGTTCAAGAGGACGAAGAAGCTTACCTCGGCATCACAGCAAAAGTTTGCTGGTTGAACTCAATAAACTCAACAACTGGTATAGTGTGATTACGTGAGTCACTGCATAGAGGCTCGGAGCGTAGGAGTTGTAAGGCCTTGAGAGTTGTAAGGCCTTGAGCTCTTTCGTTGGAACTGCGCCTGATATCGCCCTAGAACGGATAAGAGTACATGAGTAGAAAACAAGGGTTCTTACTTGAACATCACGTCCCTTCCTTCCCCGTCGCGTGCAGCCCACACGCGATGTGCCTAATACCGTGGATGAGCATACAAGCCTTGTGGATTATCACCATCACTCACAATAATGGCCACTTTTAAATCTCTTTCATTTTGACAAGCGTATCGTGCAAATGGGTATGAAAGTCTGGACGGATTGATCATACCACTTGCTGGATACTGCGATTTCAACGCGTTTGACAAATCCTCCCGAATGTACATGGTGTACCCCCGTTCAGCAAAGTAGGGTGCCAGAAACTCCCATATGCGCACTGTGCGTTCTCTCTCCTTTACCCACCTCTCGTACTGATTGGGATCGCCTTCATCCCAGATTTCAAAATCTGGCGTGAGTGGATAGTTCCAAAGCCAAGAGCGGACAGTCCAATACAGAGAACTGGTTAAAGAATGTGTTCGGACCCAACACACAGGTCTATACCTCCATAGGATTGTTGTGAATCCGAGGCAAACGAGCGAGACAGTCAAGCGAGTGGACATGGGAAGTAAGCGAGTGGCATTCATTGGTACGAGTTGAACGTCAGTGGCTGTAAGTGGTGGCAACGAAAATGCCTTCGGCCGTCACCGATATCGGATCACCAATTGGCAATCGAATCACGTAGCAAGCCAAAGACTGTTCAAGTTGGTGTGCTGGCACTATCCCGCTACTTGTCTAAGCTGCTGATGAGCCTAGGTTCCGGAAATGAATGATTCTCTTCTATCTGCCACCCATCTGCATCAACCTTCAAGGTAACTATGCACTCATATACCTCTTATCATGGCAAGATCATACTATACTAATCGAGATTCGAAAGCAGCACAAGGTTTTCCGATCTCAGTCTTACAGCAATCTTCACCTAAATATCATCGTCCCCAGCATTTCAACGTTCTACCCTCATGGTTGGGTGGAGTTGTGGGGGCTTCGGTTACCTTCCCCGGTGGGCACAGGGATGATTTGGTTATCTTATCGGCTTCTACTAAGTCATGGGCTAATCCTGCAGAGTAGTGAGGCACGTCTTTCTCCACTACTATGCTTTAAATATAACATCCATTGACCTTAGTACAGTGTTAACCAGAACGTCTGGTGATCTATGCAGCTAGATGAATCTATAATTGTATGTCTAGTTTGAGAACATTTTTTCGCCCATGTTTTCGATTCTCCGATTTACCTTTGAATGAATAGTAGTTGAGATCCTCGGGGTCAGGAACAACAACATAGAGTTACGTCTTATAAACATTCAACATTAGTGAATACGGAGGCCGTATCAATCCATTTGGATGGGACCCACTGAAGTTCGAAAGGGAGAACCGAGAGAGATGATAAGTATTCAATTCCCAGAATGGTGAAAGTCCAGTTATCGTACGGTGTGGAGTGGGTAGGTTGTTAAAATCACGATGGGACCATTCTTCTACCAGGGCGAACTTCAGGGCGTAACTCGGAGAAAAAAGAATCACATCGCTTGTATGATTCTTAAACGCAATAAAAATGATATTGATGATTCGGGATGCTCAGAAATCACTAGAAAAGATTCTTACACCATTAATTAGGATAGCGTCTAAGAAAATTTTCAGATACTATCAAGGTGCAAGCGATTCAATTACTCCGCTTGGTAGCAGCGCCCATCAAAGATTCTCTCGCTTGTCGCTCCGAGGATGCCATTGTTGAACAAGGGAACACGGGAGACCATCTTTTTCTGTTCAGCCCCGATTTCCCCCCTCGGTTGAGAACAAGGCTTGAACGGGCGACTTGTAGACGTTTTAGGAAATTCACCTACTCCGAGGGAACGTGTTAGCGTCCAGCGCGATTCCGATATAGTGCGAGGGTGAGAAATCCCACTGTCTACGTTCGAACTGTGATCCTGTTCAACATGGTCACCAACACTTATAGGCTGACAGAAATAATAGCCAATCTTTGGTGGATGTTCAGCAGGTTTCACCGTAGACTGTTAAAGCCACGGTGGGATCAATCCAACTTTTTACTCGAAGAAAAAAGACTTAAGTTCCTTATATGATTCTTAAATGCATTAGGATTGATATTTTGGATGCTCATAAATCACTGAAATAGGCTCTCGTACCGTTACTTTGGGGTTGAGCCCTAGATACTCCACATGCTATCAGCAAGTACTCTCCTTGCGGATAGCGTCGTTCATCAGATATTCTACATCCCGAGGATAGAATTGGTAACTGGATTCTCATTCTGCCCTCCACTTGTGTCGGAAAAAGTGGAATCAGGAGCTTCAAAATTGGCCTAGCATGCTGCGTCTACCGTCCTCAAAGATTTCATTTCGAAATAAATAATTTCTCACATTGGGCCCCCGTGGAACTGCGGGACATGGAGAGATGGAATAATAGGTCCGCATTCAGCTTTTAGCACTATCATTGTCACATAAGTTGATGATACAGTCATAAAGGTCGAAATAAAGCATTAGCATTACAGATTTGTCGGAGGTCCCTCGCGGTAGCTGAAATATCCTAAGAAAAAGGGTTAAGGTCAATATTCGCTCATGGGAGGAGTCGAACGAACCGCGGTCCCAGCGATATGCTACGGGGGGGATCTTGAGTTCCTCAGTTGAGAGACCACAGCACATTTTGTTAAAGCTAGAAAGAACAGTAGTGGCGGTTGGTAAGCTTTCCCATTTATCCATACTTATCGAGGCCAAAAATTCGTCCATTTGAGGGACAACGTGCTCTATGCACTACAGTAGATCGTTGAGCTGTAACTTAATGATATATGGACATACGTACGCGCAAGTGAGTTTCCAAAGTGGTAGCAAGCCAGGTAATATCGCGTCTTCTACACTCTTCAAAACGTGGAGACGGCGCCCCGTTTTCGGCAGGAAGTTCAGCAATTTCAAAATCAATGAAGGCATATCTGCGTTCGGGCCCGTGATGCCCAACATAGTAGTCGGGATAACGGAAGCAGGGCATCAAAACATCCACGCTCATATTTTGGAGGGTGATATCGCCATGAGTGATGTTGTTCTCGTGGAGAAACACGAGAGCCTGGTCAATTTTCAGTAGTAAAGAAAGTCGAGTAGTAGATGCTTACCTCGAAGAATATTCGCGCATACCTTATAATTTCCCCAACGGTGGAGAAATCGCTGCTAACTATACTACTCCACCTTTGAGAGTTTGAGCTCCTGGTGAAGTGGGTCCGAAAGGTCGATCAGCTCACCTTGGCATGACCACGAAAGTTTGGTGGTTAAATTCGATGTACTCGATAGCTGGTATAATGTGGTTTTGCGGGTCAGTGTTGAGCGGCTCGGAATGAAGGAGTTGTAGAGCTTTGAGCTCTTTTGTTGGAACCGCGCCTGAGATCACCCTGAGACGGATAAGATCACAAGAGTCGAGACAGAAAAAGATTCTGACTTCAACATCACGTCCCTTCCTTCCCTGTCGCGTGCAGCCCATATGCGCTGTGACTGATACCGTAGATGAGCGTGCAAAATCCGTGGATTACCCATGCCACTCACCACAAGAGCCACTTCTAATTGCCTTTCATTCTTGCAAGCGTATTGGGCGTATGGATATGACAGTTCGAGTGGATCGATCTTACTGCTTGCAGGATACCGGGACGCAAACACGTCTGTCAGATTCTCCCGAACGTACAATTTGTACCCTCGTTCCGCAAAGTAGGGCGCCAGGAACTCCCAAATGCGCACTGTGGCCCTCTCTCCTTTACCCATTCCTCGTACTGATTCGGATCACCCTCATCCCAGATCTTGAAGTCCGGGGTGAGCGGATAGTTCCACAGCCAAGAGCGGACAGTCCAGTACATGGAACTGGTAAGAGAGTGCGTATGAACCCAATGCACGGGCCTATACCGCCACAAGACTGCTGTGAAACCGAGACAAGCGAGCGAGGCAGTCAGGCCAGTGGACATGCCGTCGGGAAGCAAACGAGCGACAATCAAAGTTGACAGGAATCTGACAACATAGTACGTACGTACTATTGCCAAGGACGAGTCCGGCTGTCACCGATATCAGATCGGCGGCCATGGGTTTCAAGCTACCCCAAGCAAGACGCCAGCGCACTCGTTCGATATGCAAGAATATTCACCGTCCTGCAGTCTGCCGGCCATCCGCATCTGCCCCACTCGATGTTCAAGGTGAGACTGAATTCAATCTCACTGAGTTTAGTACAATCGGCCAAGTACGGTGCAAGCTGGAGTCACAGTCCGGTCAGCTACTATTTCGACAAATTAAATCATATAGGCCATTGATAATAGAACAGTTATAACGTCAATGTAGAGCATCAGTATTGAACCCAGATTGAACCTATAGGTTTTTTGGAGGCCCCTCGTGATAGCTGAAATATCCTAGGATGGAAGGTTTAAGACCAATCTCCGCCCATGATAAGAGTTGTACAAACCACGGTCCCAACGATATGCTTCGAGCGGAAGGTTGAGTTTTTCACTTGACAGGTGGAGGCATAGTTCGTCAAAGCTGGAAAGAACAGCAGTCGCGGTTGGTAAACTCTCCCATTTATCCATGCCCATCGAGGTCAAAAAGTCATTCATTCCGGGAACCACATGCTCAATGCACTACCAGGAGCTCTTTGAGCGGTCAATTAATCAGAGATCGGTATACGCACACGCAGGTGAATTTCCAAAGTATGAGCAAGCCAGGCGATATCACGTGTTCTAGATTGCTCGAAGCCCGGGGATGGCGCCCCGTTTACAGTAGGGAGTTCAGCAACTTCGAAATCAATGAAGGCATATTTGCGCTCGGGACCATGATATCCAACATAGTACTCGGGATAGGGAGCGCAAGGCATTAAAACATCCATACTCATATTTTGGAAGGTAATATCGCCATGGGTGATGTTATTTTCATGGAGAAAAGCGAGTGCCTGTCGATATAATGTATTTAATGAAGCTGAGGAACTGATCAATGCCTACCTCTAAGAAGGTCCGTGCGTATCTTATAATTTCCCCCACAGTAGAAAAATCGCATAGAACTACATCACTCCACCTTGAAAGGTTCTAGCCAGGGGGACCTGAGGATGAGTCGTCGAAAAAACTTACCTTGGCATGACCACAAAGGTTTGTTGGTTGAATTCAATATACTCGATAACCGGTATAGTGTGGTTGCGCGGGTCATTACACAAAGGCTCGGAATGTAGAAGCTGTAGAGCCCTGAGCTCGTTTGTCGGAACGGCACCAGATATTGCTCTGCAACAATCAGAAACATAAGAGCATGAAGAAAGAGTTATACTTGATTATCACGTCCCTTCCCTCGGTGTCGCGTGCAGCCCATACACGCGATGCCTAATAACATGAATCAGCATACAAATCCTGTGGAAAATTGATACCACTCACAACTATATTCACTTCGAAATCGCTATCGTTGCTGCAAATACATGGTGCATACGGGTATGACAGTCGGCTCGAGTTGATCATACTGCTTGCTGGATACCGTTTTGACAAAGGGTCGGCCAGCTTGTCTCGCACGTACAACGTGTACCCTCGTTCAGCAAAATAGGGCGCCAGAAAGTCCCATATGCGCACTGTGCGTATTTTCTCCTTTTTCCATTTCTCGTTGTGACGGGGATCGCCTTCATCCCAGATTTCAAAGTCGGGCGTGAGGGGATAGTTCCAAAGCCAAGAGCGGACAGTCCAATACAAAGAGCTGGCAAAGGAGTGCGTACGAATCCAATGCACAGGTCTATAGTGCCATACAACCGTCGTGAGACCAAGACAAGGGAGCGAGACAGCCAGGCCAATTGACAAACGAGTAGCAGTCATCGACATGAATCTTGAACAATCTGAACCGTGTATGCATTTGCCAAGAATAGCGCCTTCGGCCGTCTCCGACATCAGCCGTGAGAAGGCTCGACGTTCATGCACATGGCTAGATCAGTCTGTTGTTGAGTTCCAGGTTGCCTTTCATGCCAGCAGGCATAAGTACTCGATCATCTTATACAGAACGCCGGTGTCAAATACTGTATACGACTCGATGAGAAGCATATGCTAAGATCCTCTCAGCTCTCGAGCATAATATCTAGATTCACCGAAGCCAACTCTAACCTTGATTCAAGTACAACGAGCTACCATGACTACACCACTACTCCAGGTGTGCAGTGATCCACTCTTCATTCGTCGCAGTTGATTCTGTGTCGAATTACGCCCAAAATGTGTTAGACATTTGCTGGAGGAGCCTTGCGATAGCTGAAATGTCCTACGATAGATGTAAGACCAATTCGTTGGAGGAAGGAGTTGAACAAACCACGGTCCCAGCGATATGCTTTGAGTGGGATGTTGAGTTCTTCGCTTGAAAGGTGACAGCATATTTCATCAAAGTGTGAAAGAACCGTAGTCGCAGCGGGCAAATTCTCCCACTGATCCCTGCTCATCGTGGCCAAGAATTCGTCAATTCTGGGAACCACATGTTCAATGCACTTTTAGTGGTATTATTATTGGGCTGACATTCAAGAAATTTTACATACGCACACGCAGGTGGATTTCCAAGGCATGAGCGAGCCAGACAATATCACGTCTTCTACATGCTTCGAAGCCTGGAGAAGGTGCGCCCTCGGCAGTAGGAAGTTCAGCACCCTCAAGATCGATGAAGGCATATCTGCGCTGAGGGCTATGGTATCCTGTATAGTAATGGGGATGACGGAGGCTGGGCATCAGAACATCCATACTCATATTCTGGAGAGTGATATCGCCATGGGTGATGTTGTTCTCGTGGAGGAAAGTGAGTGCCTAGTTAACTTTCAATAGTGAAAGGATATAGGTGGTATATGCCTACCTCGAAGAATATTCGGGTATACCTTACAACTTCCCCAACGGTGGAAAAGTCAGAGTCAGCAATACCACTCCACCTTTGCGAGCGTGAGCTCACGGTAAGGTGGGTCGAAGAGGTCGAAAAGCTTACCTCGGCATGACAACAAAAGTTTGTCTGTCAAATTCGATAAACTCGATGACTGGTATAATGTGGTTGCGGGGGTCACTGCGTAGCGGCTCGGATTGCAGGAGTTGTAAAGCCTTAAGCTCATTCGTTGGAACCGCACCTGATATCACTCTGGAACGAATAAGAATACACGAGCAGACATAAGAAGATTCCTACTTGATCATCACATCCCTTCCTTCTCTGTCGCGCGCAGCCCACACGCGTTGCGCCTAACACCTTAGAGCATACAAATCTTGCGGATCGCCATAGCACTCACAATAATAGCCACCCTAAATTCTCCTTCTCTTGTGCAAGTGCATTGTGCATATGGATATGCAAGTTTGGATGGACGGATCGTTTTACTGGCAGGATACCGGCTTGCCAGCGGATTGGCCAGATCCTCCCGAACGTACATGGTGTACCCCCGTTCAGCAAAGTATGGTGCCAGAAACTCCCATATGCGCACTGTGCGTCCTCTCTCCTTTACCCATTTCTCATACTGATTAGGATCACCTTCATCCCAAATCTTGAAGTCCGGCGTGATGGGGTGGTGAAAAAACGAAGAGCGGATAGTCCAATACAGAGAGCTGGTAAAGGAGTGCGTTTGAACCCAACGCAGGTGTTTATATCGCCACGCAAATACCATAAGGCCGATGGAGGCGAGGGAAGCAGTAAGACCAGTAGGCATGGCGAGCAAACGAGTGGCGGTTGGTGATACTAAGTTGAATATACTTAACTAATGCCAACTTAAGCGCAATGCCTTCGGCCATCGCCGACGTCAGCCTCCAACTACGCTCAGGCACATAATAATAAGGCATCTTAACATGAAGCAGTGCAGCCCCTACTCGTCGGTCGCACACTCCGTATGTGTCCAATGCTCGATAATCTAGTGCTATGTGGCCGCGTCAATAGTTGCGGGTTGGGATGAAGGTAAGCTTTACAGGATTACTACAGGTCATTCGACAATATTTGTATTCAATCAACGAAGCATCTTCTCAACCGGCCGACAATTGTTTTAGTATTTAATAGAGATGACTTCAGTTGAGACCTAATACCGGTTGGTTGACGGGTGGATTCTGGCGATACTGTAATTTCCCTAGCTCAAAATATGCGCAATTGGCTCATAAACGGATCAGGAAGGAAAACATACCATGAGAGAACTGATGTGCCGCCACTGCAAGGTTGAGGTCCTCCATGGTAAGGCCACTACATATTTCTTCGAACCGGAAAAGAGCAGTAGTAGCAGTCACTTCGCTGTCTTCAGCCATCATTGAGTCTAATAGACGACCAATCCGAGGGATTACATGTTCGATGCACTATTGTCGACGTCATTGCGCGGTTGGATGAGACGAATTGCATACGCACTCGCAGGTTGACACCGAGGGAGTCTGCAAGAAGGTAGATATCACGCTTTCTGGAATTCTGGAATTCAAGTGAATACGGCCCAGGTCCTGTATGTATTTCAGCACCTTCGAAATCGATGAGAACATATCTGCGCTCGGAAGTATGATATCCTGTATAATAACGTTCTAAAAATGGCTGCGGCATAAGTACGTCCATGCACATGTTTTGGAGGAGAATGTCCCCATGTGTGATGTTATTTTCGTGGAGGAACGCGACAGTCTGGATGACGTTTACCGAGATAAGAACCTGCGTGAAAGTCACCACTTACTTCAAAGTATGCCCGTGCATATCGGATGATTTCTGCAACAGTGACAAAATCACATTGAACGCAATGACTCCATCTACGAGAATTCAGGTCCTTGAATTCTCATATGAAGAACTAGAGAAAACTTACCTCGGCATCACAGCGAATGTTTGGTGATTGAATTCGATATAATCTACCACTGGTATAATTCTATTCCGTGGGTCATTGCGCAATGGTTCAGAGTGCAGAAGCTTCAAAGCCTTTAATTCATTGCTTGCTACCGCACCCGTCGATACCGCCCTTTAGAATAAAAAGCATGAAAATAATGGAATGAAAGACCCCATACTTGATCACTACATCTCTTCCATCCGCGTCGCGAGCAGGCCATACTCGAGCAGCCTGATAAAAAGTGTCAGAGTCAAGCTCTCTGATTCAAGTATCATATACACTACAGATGAACTCTAATTCTCTTTCGTCATTGCAGCAATACTGAGCATATGGATATGACAATTCACGGGGGTCGATCATTCTGCGTGCCGGTAACACCACATAGGTTGATTCCTCCGATGATACATAAAGATTGTATCCTCGCTGGGCGAAATATAGTTCCAAAAACGTCCAGATGAGCCGAGTTCGAGCTTTCTCCTTGAAGAACCTTTGCCGGTCTGTCGTATCACCCACAACCCAGATACCGAAATCCGGAGTGATAGGGTAGTTCCAAAGCCAGGAGCGGAGAGTCCAATAGATGGAGCTAGTGAAAGAGTGGGTAGGAACCCAGTGCAGGGGTCTATATCGCCACACGATGGCGGTGAGGCTAAGCCAGACAAATGAGACGGCCAGACCTCGACCAGGCATGACGCGGACGGGTAAGAGGGAACAAACCTGTGGCGCTGGCTGAAAGCTTAAATAGTCATTAGTGCAAGTCCCCCGGCTATCAAAGATCAGCGGCCGGCATCCCCGCAAACGAGACTCTTTCTCAGCCCCATGGGTTAATAGGAGTGTGAAGTGCTATTAGTCGGTCTTTTTCTTAGGTGGTGCCTGCTGAAACAAATCGAGACATTAACACGATTTTTTATGGCTACCATTAAGTTTAACTTCTAACACCCGGAGGATAGGATTGCTACCCAAATTCCCATCACATAAACTCTTGCTCTCGTCTTCCTCCCGCCATCTTTGTGAAAGAACAGAATTCGGAGCTTCAAGAGTGGCCTAGCATAGCTCGTCGTCCTCAAAGGTTACCACTTAAAGCCTGTGGTACTGCGGTGATGGAAAGATGGATCAGGATTCAGCTTCTTGCAATGTATCACATAAGCCAATAAATAGTACAGTAATGAACGTCGAAATATAGCATCGGTGTAACAGATTTGTCGGAGGTCCTTTGCGATGGCGGGAATATCCTACGAAGGGGTTAAGACGAATTGTCACTCGTGGGAGGAACAGACTACGGTCCCAGCAATCTGCATTGAGCGGGAGGTTAAGTTTTCCACTTGAAAGACGACAGCATGTTCGTCAAAGCTGGAAAGAACAGCAGTCGCCTAGGTAAATTCTCCCGGTTATCCATACTCATCGAGGTCCAGAAATCGTTCACTTGAGGAATCGTATGTTTAATACGTTACCAGCAGCTCGTTGAACTGTCAAACAATCAGAAATTGGCGTGTGCACACGCGCAGGTGAGTTGCCAGGGTGTGGCGAGCCAGGTAATCTCATGTCTTCTACAATCCTCGAAACCTGGAGACGACGCCCTAGTAGGAAGTTCAGCAGCCTCGAAATCAATGAAGGTTTATCCGCGCTCGGGCCCACGACACCCTACATAGTATTGGGGGTGACTTTATCGAGGCATCAGAACATTCATACTCATATTTGGAGACTGATATCGCCATGGGTGATTTTTTTTTGTTTTCATGGAAAAGAGCGAAATCCTGTCCTAAATTCAATGCGGGAGATTCCAAGACATAATCGATGCCTACCTACAAGAAGGCCCGGGCGTATCTTACAATTTACCCCACAGTGGAAAATCGCATAGACCGCATCATTCTACCTCTGATGGTTTAAGCTCAACAGGATCGGAGTATGAGTTGTCGAAAAAACTGACCTCGATTCAGTATACTCCACAGCTGATATAGTGTGGTTGCATGGGTCCTTACATAGAGGCTCGGAGTGCAGGAGTTTCAAAGCCTTACGCTCGTTCGTCGGAACCGCGTCAGATATTGCCCTGAGAGAATTAAGAACATACAAGCTTGAGGGAGAGTCTATACCTGATTATCACGTCCCTTCGCACACCATCGCGTGCAGCCCACACACGGGGTGCCTGATAATATAGATAAGCATACGAGTTCTGTGAACTATTGATACCACTCACAATTATATCCACTTCGAATTCTCGTTCATTATTACGGGTACATGATACGTATGGGTATGACAGTTGGATTGAATTGATCATTTTGCTTGCTGGATAACGATTTGCCAACGGGTCGGCCAAGTTCTCAACGTGTACCCTCATTCAACGAAGTAGTGCACCAGAAAGTCCCTATACGCATTGGGCGTACTTTCTCCTGCAACCATCTCTCGCGATAATGGGGATTACCTTCATCCCAGACTCTGAACTCCGGCATAAGGGGATAGTTCCAAAGCCAAGAACGGACAATCCAGTACAGAGTGTTGGAAAGAGAGCGCGCACGAACCCAATGCACAGGCCGATATCGCCCTACGAATGTTGTAAGGTCGAGACAAGCGAGCGAAACAGTCAGGTTAGTGGATAAACGAGTGATAGTCATCGACAGGAATCCAACCAATCTCAGGAACGTACACTTTAGCGTTGCCGTGAAACATACCTTCGGCCGCGGCTAGGAATTTCGAGTAGCTTGCGTGGAGTCGGAATGGGGGCTAATCGTACGCGTTGACATTGACGTTGAGCCCTCGTCCCGTCCCAAACGGGGATAAAGTACGCGTTGTGGATAGGGGCTGACATGGAAGAAGTTGACATTCGGACCTTATGTGAAGCTGACATTTTGATGGAAGAAATATGTTCAAGCCAACGAATATCGCAGGATAGAGGGTACTCTTGAGACGAGAGCGACGCAACTGAAGGTGGTGGAGGGTTTATCAAGCGGATGCAAAAAACAAGCAGCGAAGAAACTGCGGGAAAGTATCGGCCCTGATCACGTGATTCTAGATGACCGGCTGTGCCATTGCCGACGGGTCCGGGCATGTTCAGTTCCCATTCCCGAAGGCGTCGAAAGCCAGCAGCAATGTTTTCGCAACTTCTAGCTTTATCGAGTGCAGATTTAATGGTCAAGACCAAGAGGGGAACTGGCGTCGTCGGGGAGGATGAACTTCCGGCTTCGTGCCCCATAGATTTTCTTCAAAAAAAAAGTACTGGGGCGTCGGGCGCTATTATGATATACTGAAAAGTCTCCCAATGTAAAGCGGGGCCCCGCGAAGGAACTGTCACGATGTTTCATCATTGTATCTCATTCGAAGACAACCGATCAAGTACATGCTGTCATTAAGTCAAATTGTGCTATTCGTCCCCCAACATTCATTGAATTTGACATAATTGTGGTCCGGGAGCAGTTTTGATATTAAGAAATACCAAGAAGCATGGCGAGGGAATGCACAAGGAGTCCAAGAAAGCGTATCATGGCTCATGATGCATGACATCAGGTCCTAATAAATGGATCCCATCAGGTCGCTGACACTGCTTCCATTTATTCTGTGGATTCCAGCTGGTTACGACGATCTAGTGAACCAGGTATTGGAGCAAAGAGAACCAGAACCAGCTGGCGATGGGAACGAGACTATCATAAATGAGGTATTTCGGATGTGAAGCTGATGGCAACCAGTCAGACTGCGACACCGAGTGGTTTGTGTGACATTTTGCCATACCGTAGGCAGTAATAATCGGCTTCACTCGAGGAATCTACTCATCGGATCATGTTCAAATGTGGTGAAAAGTAACCTAGGTTACCCTTTGATAATGAAAGTCCTGAGATTAATATGTCGGGAGACAGGAGAAGCCGGAACCAAATTAAAGAACACTGTGTTCTACTTCTTTGTAGACAGTGGCTTGGATGTTAGATCTCACTCGCGTTTACAACTCAGAATGTCACAATCCCCCTAAGTTTATACTTCGAAGAAAAAAGGGGCATGAGACTCTCTTATACTGTGGAATTTTTCTTCCATATATATCGGTCTCCGGGACGGACGCAAACATCTGTGATATCGGACCTTGAAAACATGAAAGCAAGCCTGAAGGCTTGAAGCTTGAAGCTTCTTCTTGCGGACCTTCTCTTTCTCCTTAGCCGGTCCAGGATCGAGATTTCGCCATATGTTCTCGGCATTTCATTAACCCTTGAACTTCTCCGGCGCTCACTCTTCATTCTTCTCGGTTTACATCTGACAACACCGAGTGGGAGAGAAGAGCAAATGCGAGAAAGAGAGATGGCGTGCAGGACAAGCAAGGAATAGTACGACATTTCGTGGGAAGGTAAGATGTGATGCATATCACAGGCATGCGTTTTACCACGTTTTACCCTCTTTCGAGTTGGAGAAGGGCCTTAAACGGAGGGACTCGGTCAGGGTCCTTCAGGGGAACAAATTGGAGGCAATGAGAAGAATCCTGAAGTAAAGAAGTCGAGCAATACTCAGAGGTAGACTGGATGAAGACATGCAGCATTGTGAGCAAGACCATAGACGTACGTCATTACAGTGATGTTGATTACATCACGCTCCCACCGTCTTCAGGGCTGCTGCTGTCTGTGGGCTGTATCTCTAATTTCGTTTCCAGACCATGCGTGGTTACAGTTCACGAGAAGAAGATTCCGTCTCTGTAGACTGTACGCTCGTCGACCCAAGCTGATGCAGCAATGTTTGTCGCAGTGGTCACCATATCACGATCCGAGGAATTGCTATACCGCGGGCGTTCCTGATGCAATGTGAAACCTCAAATTAATCAAACTTTCCAAGTCAATGGGCGCTCCTACACAAAAGCTTTAGGGAGGTCACGCGCTTTTGCCATTTATTTGGTATTTGTACTAAACATCCTTTCGGAGAGCTCGAGTTGATTGATGAGACAGGTCAAGGGAATATTATGAAACACAATGATCTACCCTTAGCACTACTTTCGGGTTCTTGAATCCCGGAGTATTTTGAGAGCGTCTGTCAGAAACGAGGGACTCTGGCACTGAGCACCTATTTCAGACCATTTTAATCCATCTTGATGATTTCATTCACCGTAAGTGTAACGTCGTGTGAACGCAGCGAGCGCGTTATGTTTCTCCAGGTGTGCCGCGTGTACCCGGACCTTGCGTTCATTTTTTATTTACCCTCAACTACCTGTGCCGTGCGTTCATGTCACGCATGCGGAGTCGCGCGTACGCATCTGGGGCGACCCGATTCCCGGGAATTTAGACTAATCGCGTGGGACTTGGGGCCCCAGGCTGTAGTACAAGTCTTCCTACTCCCAAATGTTCGTCCAAAGTCACATTGTAACTAATGACGATCAATATAATCCATGATCTCTCCGGCTGACCTCAGTCGCGAGATTTGAGCGGTTTTCGAGTGGTAAGACCTGACGAATGCGTGTCTTACTATGAAGTATTTGTCGTCCACTTGAGTCTGGCGCGAGTAATTTCATTGCAAAGGAGACAATCAAAATGGCTAATCATTTCCTCTCCGGTTGGGCAGGTGAGTGATAATAAGATGTTTGACTCGTCGACTCAAAGTTCGAATCATCGACGCTGTCCGGTTGTTTAGCGACGGGTTCTGATTGTATGCTCTCCTACGCGTAGGGGCCACTTGTAGTGCTGTTGAATTCTGCGTTGTGGACCATTGGTCATGGAGTCTGAATTTGTCAAAGCCTTGGCAACATGATATGTAAACGAGGAAGTTGAGCAGCGCCGAGATAATATTTTGAATGGCCATCTAGAAGCAGCACAGGTACAGTACATTATTCATGCTCCTGACAAGAAGCGCTGCTAGCATCCTGACGTATAGTGGAAGTCGCGGCATCAAATGTCATGATTGACAGTATGAGCCCTGATAGACGGACATACCACAGGTACGGCCCGGCACTGTGGACCCTGATTGACTCGTCAGGGTAAGGATCCTGGGCCCAGGAATTACAACAAGAACAGTGATTGCGAACATAATACGACACTGGTTCACTCTTCTTTGTATTCATGTTTTGACTTCCAATTCAATTGTGTTTCGCATAGATGTGATTGCTCGTCTCATCTGCAATCATTCCACACGGCTGCACAACATTATTCACGCGTATTAAGCTTGTTTTTCACAAGGACATCAAAGCTCGAAAACTATGTATAAAAAGCATGCATGAAAGAGGGTAAAAAAATCACTTCGGTACTTAGCTATGGTCTGCTTCACCTACTTCGTCACTCTTGCACTTGCTTACGCTGGAGTTGTCTCCGCGTTTCCGGCACATGCATCTTTGGCTGGCTTGTCTAGAGACGAGGTAGACCGAGTATTGGCCAGTCTCGAGCAAGCCACTCCGTCACCGCCCCCTGGACCATTGTCGGACAGTGGCACCAAGCTTGTCAACGACGACCTTCATCCTTATAAGGCCCCGGGGGAAAATGACATTCGGGGACCATGCCCAGCATTGAATGCACTTGCCTCCCATGGAGTTCGTATAATTTTTCGAGAGATGTTCTTTGACTTACAATTTAATTATCGCAGTATATCAATCGCAACGGTATTGCTAACCCTGCAGAGATCATCACTGCGGTGATGGAAGGTATGTCTTTTTCAATCAATATTTCCAACGAGATTAATTCAACTTTCGGGCAGGCTTTAACATGGACCACGGCGTGGCAGTATATACTACCTATGCTGCCTTCATCGTCGATGGCAACCTTATTACCAACCTGCTTAGCATTGGCGAGAAGACCTCTTTGACTGGTCGCTCGTCATCCGGGACTACTGCAGGCGGTTTGAACACACACAATACATTTGAGGGAGATTCAAGTATAACCCGAAGTCAGTTTCACGGACTCGAGTGATTATCTTGAGACTGACTTATCTCGCCTTCAGTGGATGCCTACTTCGGTGACAACCATAACTTCAATGAGAAGCTATTCCAAGAGGTATGTTGTCCTATATATTTTCAAGTCGCGGTGGTTGACGGCTTGGCAGTTCATTGAATACAGCAACAAGTACGGTGGTGGAAAATACAACCTCTCCGTCGCATGCGAGTTCCGAAGGAAACGATTCGAAGATTCGATCGCCACAAATCCCGAATTCACCATCGTCGCTCCCCGGTTCTATACTGCTTATGCGGACGCCGTACTCCCTATCAATCTATGGGTAGATGGACGTCAAGACGATGGTCAGCTTGACATCGAAGCTGCTCGTACCTTCTTCGAAGAGGGCCGTTTCCCGCCCGATTTTCACAGAGCTGCTCGCCCCATGGGTGCCAATAATGAGATGGTGGTGTTTGAAGCTCATCCAATCGAAGCGGGAAGTAATGTGAAAGGAGTCAATACTTATACCCCCGACCATTCTACACCACAGAAGTTGGACGATCTGTGTGTGCAGTACACATTCCATGTGGAGAATACCGTGCGCAAAATGTACCCAAACCCAGAAGGTCCTTTGCTGGAATCTCTGAAGATCAATTTGGGGTACCTGTTTAGCGCAGTTAAAGATAAGGGATGCGAAGAACTTTTCCCATATGGCAGATGAAACTGGGCCATTAGTGTAAACTCTTAAGTTTTCTTCACTTTCTTTAGTTACTTTTTATTTAGCCTTTGTGCTTAATATTGATGTGCTTATCAAACCGCTCTACGAGTACTGGGATGGACTGCTGTGCCTGTTTCGTTAGGGTAACGTGCTTCATGATAAACGGTTTACAATGGGCAAGCGAGAGAAATTCGCAGGGGGAGAGGGAAGAATCATATCATATACCACTAGGCCAAGCGGCTCACCACCGGTTGGTAATAGGTAAGACTTCCTGGAAGTGAATACATCGTCACCCTTGCCCCAAGTAAACAATCAATTCCTCACAAGGAGATGAAGATATATTAGAGTCTGTTTGAACGAATTCATTATCTGTTGCCAGCACACAGTAAAGCCGCCACGAGATAGACACACGACCAGGGTATAGGGTAGTGAGGAAATGGTAGGCGAACGGGAGATTGAAACCAACATGTACGACTATTGACACGTGGCGAATGCTTACTAAAAGTAAGTAAGCCTTTTCCGCCCACTCCCCCTTAAGTTGTTGATGCTCTTTCCCTAGTCCAGCCGTTGCATATTTCGGCGCCTTGAGGGACGCAAAAAGACTCTTAGCAATCAAAGCACCGACTTGTATCAACGCCCTATCATGTGTCTCGAAATATTTGCAGGTTGACTAGCGCCTATCAACTGCCAAAATAGCGTGTGTATTCTTTAGATTGCGATAGCAAGGCGATACGCGTGTATGACTCTTCAAGCTTCAAGCTTCAAATTAGACGGGTTGAATGATTTAGTTCATCTCTTCCTTCTCCATCATTCTGGATGCCTGCATTTTCATTCCACCGTCCTCGATTCCTGCGCTCTCGCCGTTCACGCTCGCGGTCGCCAAAGCCTTCTCCGCCAGATCCTCACGATGATGCAGCAACCTCCCATTCCACTGCTTTCCCTTCTTGGCCTTCCTCTAGACTTGGTATACCGGGAAAGGATACAGTGAATGCCACAGCCACTGGCGCTTCTCATCCATCAAATTCAGGGAAACCCAACGAACATCAACTTCACTTCACTGACCACCTTGTTGGTGAGTACTTCAATGCTCAACCCTCGCAAGTGTCGCGACCGGTCACTTCAAGTGGCTTTGTGCCACCAAAGGCGATACGAACACCGGAACCGCACAGCCATGGTGTCCAGCAGCCTACTTTCGTCGCATCTTCTTCCAACTACACGGACACCGTCCAAGCTCAGAAGCTTCCGGCGCCTTCGTTCCCGCTAACGACACCCTCGCAGCAATCCCTCACTTTCGACCCTTTAATTGTGAGTATCTCTTGTGAACTTCAATGCCAATTTTGATGCTGAGGCAGCCTTCCGACCATTATTCGCCATTGCCGCAGCACCGAAACCTAGCCATGTTCAATCAAGCTCAAAACTTCACTGTGATGGGCGGAAACTTCTTCGCAGGGAATGGTGAGATCTCCCCCGCGAGATTCGTTTGCCTATTCTGACTCAATGTTTACCAGTCACTCATAATGATCTCACCTCGAACCATTGTAAGCATTATTCTTGTCTGACTACCTCTATTGATCACCAGCTCTGCCAGTCATGGAGAAACTCCTGAAGGAAACAATACCTGGAGCTGAATTCGACTCATCCGCTCGTGATCCTCCCCCGCGATGTTACCCTGGAACTCGCCTGGAAATACTCGACCGGTGCCTGTACTTCATTCATAATTGTGACGGCATGACAAAGACGCGCTGGGTATTCGATGCGGCTGGGGTTGGAAAGTCGGCCATCATGCAGAGTGTCGTCGAATCTCCCGCGCTCGCAGTGAGCTGCCACGCGTCAGTCTTCTTTTCTATCAACGGACGTGATGATGGAACCAAAGCCATCATAACAATCTCCTATCAGCTCGCAGTCAAGTCCGAGCTGTACCGTCAACTCATCGAGAGGGAGATCACCCGTGACCCATCGCTCCTTCGATCGTCAATGGCGAAGCAATTCCTTAAATTCATTATTGAACCTTTCATCCACAATCCTCAACTCAATTCAGCCGGTCGTGCCTTGATCGTCATTGATGGCCTCGATGAATGCAAAAGCCCACGCACACAGCTAGAGCTCCTCCGTCTCATCTCGGATCTCTGCATCGAGTACCCTTCCTCTCCCTTCGTATGGCTCATTGCCAGTCGCCCTGAAACACACATCGCTTCCTTCTTCTCTCGAGTCGACGTCGCGCCAGCATACGAGAAGGAGGAGATCACGGTAGACTCTGACGAGGCTTGCGCAGATGTTGAGCGGTACCTTCGCGGCAAGTTAACCGTGATCAAAAAGGCATCGGATTCAGTCAATCCCCGGTGGCCCGAGGAACGGGACTTGTGGAAACTCGCCAATGCTGCGGGTGGGCTATTTGCATATGCGGACACAGCTGTCAGATATGTTGACGATGCGTCTGTTGGGAGCCCAGCCTCGCAGCTCTCTGACGTGTTGAATGTCATCGATGATCATCCCATGACGGATGTGCCGCAAGAGTATCATCCGATGGCTTTGCTCGATGCATTGTATGCTCGGATTCTGTCCAACGTTCCATCGAAAGTCATGATGAATACCCGAAAAATCTTACTGGCGTTAGCATTTGACTGGGTTGGTGTAGGCCCGCATAACTTTGTCCTACTATGTAATTGGTTAGGTATGACGCCCGACGAAGCTTATGCGGCCCTCAATCATCTCCGTTCTGTTTTGCATGTTCCTAGGCGTGATGAGGCCTATGAGGAGAATATTGAACTCTTCCATAAATCCTTCATGGACTACATATCCGACTTCCGGCGATCCGGTTTTTCCCATGATATTCAACACGACGGTCTACAGCTCATGGCTCAATGTGCATTCAGGGTCTTAAACGAGGCTCCCGATGGCATTGATTTCGGTGATGTAAATTATATATTATCCTACGGCACTCTGCGCCGTGGTCCCGGTACTGGTGACAATATTTCGGTTACTTGGCCAGATGATGAAGGCATTGGCCGGGATGACAATGAGATGAGGTTGGGTATGTATAGACTATCTATTAGAGTGGTTGCAAAGGGGATGAAACGTGGAGATCCGACCTTCCAAAACGCATCCTGCATTCTCATTCTATCCACTCTATTCAAAGAGTATAATGGGCTTTATCTTCCACTTAATTTGTTGCGTAACTTGGCGTTTGTGAGTTCCTCATGATCTATTTTCCTCCCTGTTCATGAGGCTAAATCTATGCGTAAGGATGACTCTCGACGTCAAGAATTCATGGCACATGGCATACTCAAGCAAATGCCCGTCAAGGCCGTCGACGTTTCCACTTTAAAAGATAACAAAGTCAAGTTACAGTTCCGTCGTCCTGCCACAATAGCGACAAATTTGTCTGACCCATGGTACCCATCCTGCTCGGTGAGTGGAATATCCTTGGTTGCGACCACCCATTGAATTAGTGTTGTGTAGCATAAACGGGAAGACAAGTGGGAAGAAGGAGATGATCAGAACTGGTTGACCTTTTTTTGGTTGCATCAGTGCACTTTGTGCCAGGAACGGCTTGAACGCCAGTTGGAAGATTGGAAAACTCGATCACCAGATCATGTCGCTCCAACTTTGTTCACTTCCACGGGTTATTGTTGCGTAGAATTTCGATTTGTTGATCCAGATGATGGTATTTCGGAGTGGACTTACTGGCTTCGGATGAAACTCTCAGCGGAGAAACGTCAAATGTATGGGAGTGACGTATAATGTACAACTTATTATATGCATGTTGTCTCGAGCGCTTTTAGATGTTCTACAAAATTGGCAAGACCTGTCGGCAGGAATCTAAGTTTTTGAAACTGTGGATAGATGCGCGAGCGGATTGATCGCCAGTCTTGTACACTTAGCCTGCACGTTTTGTATGGCTCGACGGTGATATAAGCGCGGTACACTGCAAGTGATCCCGCCGCCTGTGGTGTGGTCTATTAGCCCCTTGATTTACAGAATTAGCAATAACTACAGTTGGTGTCATTTGGCAACACCATTCAGTATGAGTTCGCATATTAACCACCCGATATGTTGTCGCCGTCATGGTCTGTTCTACAGTCTGTCGCTCGCTCGGGGGCCAAGGCTTGAGTCAACCCCAGTGACAGTCTACAATCTGTGACCCGATTTCGCATATTTTAAAATTCGCCAATCTCGATACCGAGAATACTAGCGGACATCGTGATACACCTGTAATTTACCTTGGCAACGTAGGTTGAGCGACATTGGCCTTCACCGCAAGATGGGCATATCAGTGACCTTGTACATTACAGCCATTCATCTCGTTTGGATGATTATTATACAGATTCGTATCAGTTGAACTCGTGGCTGGTGACTCTTCTAGTTGCGAATGGTAGATTGAGGATAGATTGAGTTTGTTCAAAGGGCCCGGGGAACATCGGGCTTGTTCCCCGCCCGGTGTATTTTTCCTCGGAGGTACTACCTAGCTACAACTTATTTCCGCTACCATCTATGCCTTCAAAAGCATTACTGACATGACGTCGTATACTTTTATAATCCAGATTTCTCAAATTCCACTAACACTAACTGGAACGCCGTGTGATTGCTTGAAGCATCGTGCGTTTCTTAGAGCGTTCAAGTTGTGTGAAGGCGGACCTTAGGTTTACGTAATTACACAGCTCTATTATTACTCTCACCTACCCGAATCAGCCCGTATCGTGCATTACTCCATCCAGCCCGATCCCTGTTGTATCGATGGACTCTACGACACAGACCCGATGAGTCGGGCACAGGGATCCTGGTGCGACTCAAGTGTGTTCCACCAAGTTCACTCTGGACCCACTGGCCCTATGGAGCAAGTCATCCCAATATGACATCATTCGTCTAAAGCTGAAGTCTTCCCGTCTACCACTTCATATAAATGTAGTCTATGATTCACTGCTTATTGGGCTCCCAAGTACTTGGAGATTCTGCTGGCCTTCAAGAAGCAGGTTTTATAATGGATGCGAGTAGTGAAACGACGACACATGACCCTTTTCTATCTCGGCTCCGATCCCACCGTCTAGGGTCAGGAAGCTCATACAGGTCTTGATCTCTTACTTTCCGATCTTTAGAGTGGAGCTATCTATTTATTACAGTGAAAGATAGTTAGAAAACGGAGGGAAGACGAGAAGAGCGAAAATTCAAACAAGACATATGTCAAAGTAAGTTTTTGACATGTGGAATAAAACCTATTCGACTCCTCAGTTACCACACGGTGGCACAACAAAGGAAATGAGGGGATGAAGTGCATTGGCGAAAAGGAATAGTTTGGAATGAACCAGTGTTGGAATAGTTGCGTAACTGGTATCAAAGTTGCGCAACCGGCAGCCAACCAGTTATAAGTTACCATTTGATGGCAACCTACCCGATGACTGATTCTCCCCGTCGTAGATCATGTGACCGTACCAAATGAGGCGATCGACTTAAGTAATACAATCATGTGATGCACAAGCGTTGCGTTATCTAACTATTTAGTGCTCGTGGTATCGCGGGAACGTTATACTTAATGCAAGCAATTATATAAGCTACTGACCAGTGATGCAGCGTGGGAGAGTTACAGTTGCCTACCAGGTAGACAACTTTGGTGACTGGTACGTGACTGACAACTCTACCGGTTGTCACAGTCGTCTGATGGCACAACACTGGAATGAACAACGATCACGAGTATGTAGGTACGGAGCTTGATCATTGATAGCATCGATGAGGCGACATAGGCTATTATAATCTCGTCACCAAACTGAGCAGCTTTTCACTATGAGGTCAGTGATAAATCTTGTGCAATATCGGCCCTTCGTTGATATGTTCTCGCAGCACGGTTTAGGAATACGGCTCATACGTCGTGTTGTTAATTTGGCTTTCCTTTCCGCTAGCTATGAGGTTCAAATTTATGAATATTATACATTTCTGGTACGAATTTACGCGGCAAATTTATGCAGCACAAAGGGAATTTGAATATTTGAGTGACTCCAGTAGTGTTTGGCGGGCGAAATATGACAAAATTGTCATTTTCTTGGCAGACGGACTGCTAAGAGATCAATGAATATTTTCTAATAAGGTTTTGAGTGCTTTATCTCGATTAGGACGGACATCCTCCTCGGGCCCTCTCAAGCTATCAAGGGTACCCGCCAATGTCACGTGCCCCCTCCAAACGTATGACTGTGAAAAGAACTTTAATGGTGTAATAAACCTCTTGTCGTAGGTTTATAGACCTCTCTTTAAGGTAGTGAGCATACTTTGGAACAGGTTTTGGTAGAAAATTTCTTCAATACAAGTCTGATTGATCCGTGTCAAAAATAGTATTATGTAATGATATTTCCAAATGTATAGTAGGTTCACACGTCCACAGGGGACAAAAAGTATGGGATTTTCATCCTAGATTTAGAATGGTATGGGTTATGGTGTTTGGCTGACCTATGGGTTATGGGGTCGAAATCCTTACCAAGTCGGTGGATCGGAAAATGTTTCGACTGTAGATCATTCTCTGATAACATTTAATATTTGCATACTAATTCCAGTAAGGTCCGGATCAAAAAAAGGCTCTTGGACCTAAACCGCCATGTGACGCGGTAAGACCCGGCAGCGGTCTCGAGCCCTCGTTGCCCCAGACGAGGAACTCACCCCTACAATGCTAGGCCAAGCAATGTCGCAAACAAATCGCTAGCGAAGCCTCTAAAAAACTGCAGACGGCAGGATATGCCAAAAAGCAGGAAGCGTGAACCTGCAATACCCAGGGAACGTGCCCACTGGAGTCAATGTACTAGACTCCCACCCAGTACGCCCAAATACTCATACACAGCTACACGTCCAATACGAACTCTTTAGTAACGTATAGCGACGTAAATGGCCCATACCATCGTGAATAGCAGGAGGGAGACTTTAATCACCCCAGCAAAACTGAGTAACCCACGAACCAACCCTCCTTGCCCCCACCTGGCAACACACGGCAGGAAGGGTCACACCAAGCCGCCCCAACTCTCTCTGAATACAACCGCATGGAGATTTCGCTCCACGACACGAGCCCCCCAAAAAAGAGAGAATAAATTTTCTTCCGCACCTCGAGTTTTTCTAACAAACTCCCCTGTAGAACACCACAACAACTAGACGAAACAAAGAAACCAACCCGTCCCCCACCCAAACAGCCACCATAGCCCAATCCACCCCCCCCACACCGGTCTCTCTAAGGCTTGGTAGCCTCGCGAACACCCTGGGCCGAGATACCACCCCGGAGTCCAATAAACGCGACCGAAGTGCCTCAACCACTGGAGAACCCCCCAGCAAACGCCAGGATCGGTCAGCAGACAGCGAAATGGATGGAAACGAACCACACCAAGGAGTGAAGGATTCCATCCACAACCCTAATAACAGTAATAGATATCTCCAGCTAACCGGAGAGCCTCAACAGGAGGAAACTATGGAAGTAAACGAACGGGTTGACCCAGCATCGTCACGCACGGTGAAGGACAACAAAATCACAATCCATGGCCTTGTCTACACGGCTCCCCCTATCGGCGGCTTCCCCACTCCCCAAGTAACCAGCCCCGTAACCCGCGGCCTCCCCACCAGTCTCATTGAAACCTTCGATAGTATCCCTGGCCTCAAGATTTGGGTACGTCCATGGGGTGCATACTACTCCACAGACCTACAAACTATAAGGTCGTCAATTGCAAAAACTTTGACCGACTTCCTAGGGAAGGACGAACTAGTTAACCTTTTCCAACCTGACGCGGAGAAAAAGGATCGCCACGATCCAGGGGGTGCTCCTTGGCACTTCCTGGTCACTAACCTAACCCAAGACGAACATGACATCGCCGTCATGACCAAGGTGATCGCTTCGAAACGCGTAACCCTCTTCCTACTTCCCTATACCCAACCTACCCCTAGTTTCGTCATGCTCCTAAAGAATATTACCTACGATGATGGCCATGAAGTAAATGGAGAAGACAGAGTCGTAAAGGCAGTCTCAGACACCCTCATTTCCACCCCCTTACTTGACCGAGATCTTATGTCGCTAGTAGAGAAGCCCCACCGAGCTGGCCTAGAGCTAGATCTCTTCATACAAGGACTCGAGGCCTCGCTCTACAAGCTCAACCTGGACACGAAGGGCCCAACTCACGTCTGGAAGATATCCTCCACCAAAATGCCATCCTTCTCCTCCATCCACTCCTATAATCGTTTCGTCTCGCGTCTCCTTGAACTAAACTACCCAACAACTGGCTATGGAACTGGCCAACCCGCAACGGGACCTGAAAACTATGGATGTCAAATGTGCAAATCACGAGATCATATGAAGGTAGAATGCCCCTTTCCCGTTATACCGGGCTGGATGACTCCAGCTGATGAACAAATACCCTGGCTCCTAAATGCGAGTAAAAGGGGGAAAGCAGGCAGAGGAGGTAAAGGTAGAGGACGTGCCACAAACAGAGGTCGCCCCTTTTAAATATTGTCTATTACTTTTGAAATGAAACTACGCCATCCTCAGTCTTATATTATCTATAGACAATCAGAGTGACATGCAATAGCCTTAGGTGCGTGTAGCGACTATACGCAACAAAAAGGAAACCCAGGAGGTGGAAATATCACCATTGGGCCCAAATATACCTATGGAGGTGGTGCTAAACCACCGAAGTAAGGGAAAGCCCGAACTGGTGAGGCACAGTCTTTCCTTGAATCAGTAACCGCCCCCGCAGCAAATTAAGCCGTTATAGACAAAGTTTTTATTGCGAGTTTTACTTATAAAACTGGCACTCTCTATGAAGGTTGGCCTACCCCTGGAGAGTCACCTTGGCCACTACAACTCTAAACAATGCAAACCTTGATGAATCAACAACTCTGAACTCGGTAACCAATGTCCCTGGCCCCCGGAGTGGAGGGAGCGACAACCAGGCCGCCGGTCTAGCTCCCGATGAAACAACGGGGTTTCTCGCTGGCGGAAACCCGGGTGCTCAAGACAACAGCACCGCTTTAATAGAAAGACAACAAGAGAACCAACTTGAGGAACCCGGTACAACAAATCACAATGACGGTGCAAATAGACGAAAAAAGTCCAAGAACCATAACCCTAACCTAAGCAAACCCCAGAAAGATACCAGAGCTAACATCAAAATCGGCTCTCTGAATATAAATGGCCGTGGAGCCCGCTCAATTTTCGACCCAAAAAACAAATGGCTGAGAATAAACCAGCTAATGAGGGAAGAAAGACTGTCAATTCTAGCAGTCCAAGAAGCTCATATTGACTCAGAAGGAGCCGACGAACTAAATTCCTTATTCAAAAATACCACTATCTTACCCTCCCCCGACCTCGGAAATCTAAACTCCAAGGGTGTCGCTTTCGTCATAAACCAAAGACTAGCGGCAGTAGGACAAAATATGAAATCTACCGTAATAATTCCGGGGCGAGCTCTCCTTTTAGAGACACGTTGGCATAATAATGAAACTCTTACTATACTAAACATTTACGCCCCAAATGATACCCTTGAAAACAAAGAGTTTTGGTCCACTCTTGAAGAAAAATGGGCAGAAATATCCTCAACCTACCCTTTCCCAGATCTAATGCTCGGCGACTTTAACCTCACGGAAGAAGGAATAGATAGAAACAATGGCCGAATAGATAACCAGGGAGCGATAAAAAATCTTAAATCCCTCTGCTCTTTCTTCGAACTATCAGACGGATGGAGACTCCGCAACCCCCTGGAAAGGGACTTCACACTTCGACATCTTTCGAGCAACCACCAGTCGAGAATAGATAGAATCTATGTCTCAAATGAGATCCTAAATCAAGCCCAAGACTGGGAAATATCGACCCCAGCACTACAAACTGACCATCGACTTATATCACTACGAATCGCCATCCCGGATACTCCTTTCATAGGCAAAGGAAGATGGACTATTCCAAACTTCGTCCTAGGAGACAGAAAATTCCTCCAGGAAATAGAGGAAAAGGGTAAATCACTATTAAATGATCTACGAGCCCAGCCAGAAACATGTGCTGACTCAAAGGATGCGCAAATAAAATGGAAATCTTTCAAAGAAGACATTACCAAAACGGCACGACGCTTTGCAAAAACACCCCTAACCTGGACTGAACGTCGTCTAAAAGAAATTGAAGTACGCCTAAGAATATTAAACAACGACTTGGTAGAAAATGAAGACACGAAAAAAGAAGAGATTCGTTGCTTACAATTTGAAGAATCAGAACTAATCACCCTCCAATTCAATGCAAGACGGGACATAACCGCAGCTCGTAACCAACTTGAAGGAGAAACGGTCTGTAAGTACTGGACAAACCTAAACAGAGCCCAAAAATCCAGAGACCTAATACGCAAACTCAAAAAACCCGACCATGAAATCAGGCAAGGAGAAGATAGGTTCATGAAAAGGTCTGATGAAATGGCAGAAATAGCCAGATCTCACCATGACAACCTACAAACTAATGACATCATGTATAACAATGACGCAACTGAAAGCAGAGAAGCAGCGATTGTAGAAACGCTAAGCCACATAACAAGTGAGCTAAGTGCGGCAGAAAAACGAGCTTTAGCAGAAGACATAAACCAAATCGAAGTAACAATGGCGCTAGCTTCCGCATCGAACGGTAAATCGCCGGGGCTAGATGGTATCCCATATGAACTGTGGAAAATACTAAACCAAAGAAACAATAACTTGAAGAAAGCGGGTAACGAAGGTTTTAACGTTGTTGAAACCCTAAAAAGGGTGTTCAACAACATTGAGACCCATGGCCTATGCAGGGAAACAAAGTTCAACGAGGGCTGGATGTGCCCAATTTTTAAAAAGAACGACAATACCGAGATTGCCAACTACAGGCCTATCACAGTACTAAACACGGACTATAAGTTAATGACCAAGGCGGTGCAATCGAAACTAGCACTTACGGCCCCAAGCATCATCCACAAAAACCAAGCGGGGTTCATGAAAAAGAGGAGCATAATTGACCATATACAGACCATAAACCAAATGACCAAATTTGCAGAAATAAGCCCAGAAAACGAAGGCGCGATATTAGCGCTAGATCAAGAAAAAGCCTATGACAAAATAGCGCATGATTATCTTTTTAGAACGATGGAGAAACTCAACTTTCCACGCAAATTCACTAAAACTGTCGAATCACTCTACCACGAAGCGGAAACACGAGTAATGATAAACGGAGTACTTAGTAACCCCTTCCGAGTAACCAGAGGAGTACGACAGGGAGACCCTTTATCGTGCCTACTCTTCAACATTGCAATAGAACCTCTGGCCTGCATGATAAGACAGTCAGATCTAGCCGGTGCAAAAATCCCTAACCTCCGAGAGAAACTAAAGGTCCTCATGTTTGCAGATGACACCACGGTCTTCCTCACAAAGAATGACAAGTACAGCTCCCTCACTAAAATCCTCGAAACATGGTGTCAAGCAGCCAGAGCCAAGTTCAACATCGCAAAAACGGAAATTATACCAATTGGTAGCAGGGAATATAGGGAAACATTTACGCAAACACAAAGATTGAACTTACAGGACACCCCCATCCCGTCAAATATCCATTTCACCCAACAAGGTGAAGAGACTCGGATCCTAGGAGCATGGATCGGAAATGGCGGAAGAGAGGCAACAAAATGGAACAAAATTACAAACGAAATTGAAAATAGACTTACCAGATGGAACAAAGGAAACCCCGGGATAGAAGGCCGGAGGCATGTTGTACAGATGATGGTTGGAGGCTGCTCCCAATACCTGACAAGCGCACATGGTATGCCAAAAGAAATTAGATTAAACCTCGAACGCCAAATAAAGAATTTCGTGTGGAAAAACAAACGCGCCGATATAAACATGGCACATATGAGCAGCCCTATTGCGATTGGAGGCCGAAAAATCCTAAACCTAGACGTCAGAAACAAGGCCATCTCTGTGATACACCTCAGAACCTTTATGAAACCAGATGAAGAGAAACCTATTTGGCCGTTTATAGCCCAGCAAATCATGAAAGTGAATAGCAAATCAAATAAGTCAATTGGGACCATACCAAACTCAGACCCGAGGATCAGCCCAATAATCCAGAACTGGAACCCCACAACACGCAAACTCCCAAAAGTCCTAAGCGACATGTTGAATCTCAGAAAAGATATGAGAATTGAACTCGACCCAGCATGCCTAAATAATACGATAAGGAAAGAAATGCCTGCGTGGCTACACCCGGGCCAGAAAAAGGGAGCTCGCTATACAACAATGCACCCAATGAGCATACACCTAAGAGAATGCCACGATGTATACACGATAGCCGATGTGCTCAGTGTTACCCGCAGACTGAACTCACAAGATCACCTAAATCGAACAGATTGTAATTGCCAGGAATGCACGTTTGATAGGAATGAACTGGTCTGTAAGTTCCCTAACCTGTGCGCGGAAGCAGCGAACTCTATTCTCGATCTCCTAAGTGAAGAATGGGACCCTCGAATCCACTTCGAAGAGGAAGAAGAAAGACAGGACTCTTTGGAAAATGAAGAAACGAATAAGGGAGTAATCAAATGGAAGGATAACGACGAACCTTCATGTATAGCGGACGCACTGAGAATCATCCCCCTTGACAAAAACAAGCGACCTCCATCAACGAAGTTACAGGACCTGGATATGGAAATAGACGTACCAACCAATGCGGCCCCCAAGAAGATCTATATAGCTGGTTCCTGCAAAAAGCCAAACTCCACTGACGCCGCAGCAGGAAGCGGGATATCTTCTAATGACCTGAACCTCCAACTATCCCTAAGGACTAATGGAACTCAAACAGTGTTTGCGGCGGAACTATACGCAGTAAAGGTATCCCTAGAAAGCTCAAACAACTACGAAAAAATAATTATTAGTTCCACGTCGAAGAGATTAGTAAAAGCACTATCATCCGATTTCAAATCCTGGGAAGATAAAGGCTGGGTAGACGCACCAAACAGCACCCAGGTAAAGCAGGTAATAAATCGACTACGCTTGAGGAAGGCTCCAACCCTACTGGAGCTACTCGAAAACCCATCACACGAAATGAGCGCTGCGAGGACGCTAGCACAGCGAGGATGCAACCTACAGCATAACGCCGAATCAGACCCTCCTCCGAATGAAGAATACCATCCAGAGGGAGCGAAACTACAGGCTGTGACACAAGCCATCGCCTATAAACTCCTGTTGGACGGACGGACGGCGCCCGAAAACAAAACTTCGAAAGCGTCAATTCAAAGGATCCAAAAAGACATCAAAGAGAAGCGGAAATATGCACCAGTGAATAGGAAAATTTGGCACCAGCTCAAACGTAGCAAAAACTGCTTAAGAAAACACAAGGAGTTCTTATATAAAGCCATCAAAGGAACCTACTATGTAGGGAAGAAATGGGAACACACAGGTGCCGACCACCTGCGAGACAGGGCATTGTGCCGTGTCTGCCAAACTGAGGAATCTATGGAACATATACTCACAAAATGTAGAGCCCAAGGTCAACAAACCGTATGGAGGCTTGCTGGAGAACTTTGGACGAAAAAGTTCAGGGATTGGAGAACCCCAAACGTAGGAGAAATCCTAGGCATCACATCAATAACGGAAAAAGACGAGAGAGGCGCGCCGGACATTGGGAAGACAAGACTCTACCACATCCTCATATCAGAATGTGCTTACCTAATTTGGAACCTAAGATGCGAAAGAGTAATTCAACACGGCGACTCATCCGACCAATGGAATCACACAGACACACAAATAAAGAACAGACTCTCGCATAGACTCAACACTCGCTTTAGGCTAGACTGTATCCTAACAAACTCCCGAAAATTCAATAGAAAAGCAATACGCGAAAGTCTAGTCACAGCGACTTGGTCTGGTATCCTAACGAATGACAACCCGAACGAGGGACCGAAAACTTGGCTACGTAAACCTGGGGTTTTAGTGGGTATTTAATCATATCAGTTAAGAGTCCCACACAGAGTGCGTAAAGGCATTTCCCCAGGGGTGAGATCTCCTTCCTTTTCTCGCGCTGATGCGCACGATAGCCGACTGGAGAAGCTGGCCTCACATGTGCGGGTAACATGTCGAGCGAGTCGCCAGTTGTCAACAGTCTATAGGCTCCACCAAAAAAAAAAAAAAAAAAAAAAAAAAAAAAAAAAGGTCCGGATCAATAACTCCACAATTAAGGGCACTAGTTGATTGGCATACTCCAGGGAAGGACCCTGTGCAGGGAGCAATGATAAAAATGTGATATGACGCTTATCCTTTACAGGACTTTTTGGTGTCAGCGACTTGTTCTTTGTATCGTTGTTTTGACGTTCACATTCACTAGTATACCCGAGTCGGCTGTACTTGATGCTTAATCACATCCACGAACGCTACACACGGGTGGGCGACGTTAGTCGCAGGCTTGAGTTCGCTTTTAGTAATTATAAGAGCTGGAAAGGTATAAAAGCCTGCCTGGAAGAAGGTAAAAAATTCAATTCGCCGCTCAGCTATGGTTGGCTTCGTCTACTTCGTCACTCTCGCACTTGCTTACGCTGCTACCGCTTCCGCCTTTCCGGCACATGCTTCTCTGGCTGGATTGTCCAGAGAAGAGGTGGACGAAGCTATGGGCAGCCTTGAGCGTGTCCATCCAGTCCCGCCCCCTGGGCCGTTGGCGTACGGCGGCACCAAGCTTATCAACGATGCCCGCCATCCTTTTAGGGCTCCGGGGCGAAATGACATACGGGGACCTTGTCCAGCTTTGAATGCTCTTGCCTCCCATGGAGTTCGTATGATTTTTCGAGCGATTTGCTTCGACTAACAATTTGACCGCACCGTCACAGTATATTAACCATAATGGTGTTGTTCGCCCCTCAGAGATCGTAGCCGCCGTGATGGAAGGTCGGTTTGTTCGATGCATCCGTTGTAACCGACGGCTAACCTCCCAGCAGGGTTTAACATGGAAAACAGCGTGGCAGTGTTTACTACCTATGCTGCCTTCCTCGTCGATGGCAACCTTATCACCGACAAGATTAGCATTGGACAGAATACTCCTAGGACTGGCCCCAGACCGCCCCGTCCAGCTACTGCAGGTGGTTTCAATACACACAATACATTCGAGGGGGACACCAGCATGACTTGATGTGAGTTTCGTAGTTTGGGGTAATTTTATCTCAAGAAAACTGACTTATCTCGTCTCCAGTGGATGCCCACTTGGGTGACAACCATAACTTCAATGAGAAGTTGTTCCAAGGCGTACGTTGTCCTATATATTCTCAGAGTCGCAGTAGCTGATGACCTAGCAGTTCATTGAATACAGCAAGAAGTACGGTGGCGGAAAATACAACCTCACCGTCGCTAGCGAGTACAGATTTAAGCGATTCCAAGATTCTATCGCCACAAATTCCGAATTCAGCATTGTTGCTCCCCGGTTCTACACTGCTTACGCGGACGCTGTCCTCCCTGTCAATCTATGGGTAGATGGACGTCAAGACGATGGACAGCTCGACCTCGAAGTTGCTCGTATCTTCTTCGAGGATGGCCGTTTCCCGCACGACTTCCACAGGGCTGCTCGCCCCACTGGTACCGACAATGAAATTGTGCTGTTTGAAGATCACCCAATCGAACCGGGAAGGAATGTGAAAGGAGTCAATACCTATAAACCCGACTATTCTACGCCGCAGAAGTTGGGCGATAAGTGTTTGCAATACACGTATCATGTGAACCACACCGTGCCAAGTCTATACCCGAACCCGAAGGGCCCTTTGTTGGAATCTCTGAAAATCAATATGGGGTACTTGTTCAGCGCGATTAAGAATACGGGATGTGAAGAGATTTTTCCTTATGGGAAGTGAAGCGGGTAATAGTGCAGATTCTTCTATCCGCTGTTGACATTCTCTCCGAGTGGAAGACGGTTTTTGCCTATCTCTACCCTCCAATTCAATAACGTCGTTGCTATTATTCCTTTGCGCTCTACTTCACTTCTTTTGATTTTGACCCTTGTGCTAGATATCGATGTGCTTATAAAACCGTTGGACGAGTACTGGATGAATCGATGACATGCCTGTTTCTCTTTTGAAATATTTGTTTCGGCGTAATATTCATAATTTTTCATACGATCAGTTTATGAGCTGCCAGAAACCCTTGAAATGATTTCGCACCAGCTGTCACGGACGACGAAGAATTTTCATAGATTGGAGGTAAAATTTGGAGACTTCGACTACAAATGATATGGTGCACCCTGGAGAAGAGTGAAATCAGTAACCTAGGTTCTATGGAGGTGAGACGAACGTAGGCAAACGAGATTTCTAAGCTGACCTGAAGGCTGAGGCATGATGATAAGAGAGAAAATCCCACGTGGCAAATGCTTAAAAGCTTAAATAAATGCCCATTATCGTTAAGACCGGCCATCAGCGGTCCTTATTGAAATTAAATGTTGACTCTTTTCATGTATCGTAGACTCCACTTGACTTCCGGAATGGTCATATGTAGGCTGTCCAGACGTGGGCTGCCGGTGTGAAAATGCTTTCTGATGAACAGGACCGGTAGCCTGGAGGCAGAGGAGGTCGGGGCGACCGGAGAGGGGTTTTATGGTAGGCTGTAACGTCTATTGAGTGTACTGGTATGTGCCATCTCTGTATTTCACAAATTGTCAGCTGAAGGCGCTTTGGTGGTATTGCTCATTTGAACAAATTCGAGTGTTTTCTATATTGCGATCAGGCCTTGTTCAAGCGATCTGTGATTTACAATACTCAGCTAAGTTCCTTGTAGCATGTATAATTATAAGGTGGTTGATCGAATAAGCTATTGTAAAAAAGTGTAATTCCAGCCACTGCTCTTGATGAGGGCGCAATGATAGTGGTAGGGCACAGGACAAACAGATAGTGTTACACGATGATACGGCTTGAACACTACTTTGAGTCAATTTCGGATGGACACCGCCTTAAGATATGTTTCTGGTACACCTCCCGGGCGTGTTCTCCTCTCGTCGAAGAGAATCTGACAGGTATAGTTCCGAAAAGTATGGAGAATCAGATAAATGATGAGTATGATGGAAATCACATACAAATCGATTGCTCCTCACGCTCACAAACGAATCCCAGTGGACGTTTCGGATGGGAATCCTGGGATGGGTCACCCAAGTATGTCGGGAATGGTGGTGATATTCGGCAGACGATGTGTACGTGTGTCACATACCTCATGAAAAAGGCAGTACGTCAGCACCATGAGATCGTAGAGCACGTAGAATGACTCATGGCCGCCGGAACGCTGGCCCTTGCGACTGCGTCGACATGGAAAGGCAGAGTAGCGCTTGCTGAGGTCAGGCCGTCACGCGTCACGCGTCAAGGCCAGGGCAAGGAAACCCACAATGACGTCTCTGCTGGAGTGCCCTCAAAGCTGCCATTTCTACACAACACTACTGAAAGATAGAGCGAGGAACGAGCAGTGTCCAAAATTTCGGAGTGACGTCCGTGTGCGAGGCTACATCAGTATTCTCATTACTACCGCTATCGCCAGTGCAGGCCTTACGCGGCCTCGTCTTCCAATCGCTGGCAACCTTCCAGCTCCCTTTCCACAACATCCTCAAACAGCCTACAAAGTCTCTCTAGAACCCAACGAGCCTCTGATATAGAGCTAAACAAAGGACCGTTGTCATCTAACCAACCCCATCTCCACCTGTCTACTAATGTTGTCGTTGTCCGTCCTATTCTTGACCTAGTAGCCCTTCCATCAACACTATCACCATATTGTTGCTTTCTTTGGTGCTGTTGCCGATCGTCAGGAGCACTAATTCCACGAGGACTGGAGTGATCCCGACAACTGGCAGGGTCAGCATCTCTGCCGTTATCATCACTATCTTGATGACATCCATAGACCCCTAACACCTCCCCTGCTTCATCCATCAATCTTAACCATCGCACCCATTCGTGCCAAGTATACCTAATCGTCGGATCTTTCGCAGCGTCTCTCGATATCTTCGTTATCGACCTTGATAGCCTGACCGATAAAGGCTGTTGTGTCGTTTCTGATATCGTTATCGGTATTTGTGGTGATTGCGGTAGCAGTAATCGTGGCTTGGACAGTGTTTTGCCTGTGTCTTCTTCCTCAACTAAAAGTCTGCATTTTCCTTTATCGTTTATTCTTTTTTTATGTTTTTCGATTCGCGGAATTTGAATGGAATATCTGCGTTGATAAATATCACCACCCCTCTCCTCATCTTCGTTTCTGTTCTCGACCGGTTTCTCTCCAACTCCACCCCGCTTCTCTGGTAAAAAACTCCATCTCCCTACCCATTCTACTCCATTTTGTACTTCTCCAGCAATCGTCTCTCCGACGTTTTGTATGAAAATTGTCACGCTTGGCACAGCTAGTAAACTCCATATGACGCTGAATGGTCGCCCGGATGCTGTTGTTGGATAAAAATCGCCGAATCCAATTGTTAAGACGGTTGCATAGGTGAAATAGAGTGATTCGGGATAAGTCCAAGGAGCAGGGTCCTGTTGTTGAGATAAAAATTTGAGTGAGAAAATAGAAGAAAGAGAGTTGCGGGGACCGCACGCTGAGTTGACAAGCCCAAAATACAACAGATCCTCCCAACCAAACAATCCCAAAAAATAGAAACGACGAAGCTAATGCAATATATCTTTCCACTTTATTCGTGTGGTCTTCAATATGCCTCATCAATAAAAACTCCCGAATTTTCCATCTCTTCTTTTCACGATCATCCTCCGTCACCTCACGCACCTTCCGCTTCCACCACCTACTCTTTGGGTTTATAAATCTCCTTTCAGCCTCTTTCCTTTCTTCCTCTGTCCCACTTCTTAACTTGTTGATTACTTCGGCCCATTTCGTTCTTTCTTTTTGCAATCGACGCTTTGTTATACGACCACGAGTACGTTCGACGACCAGTGCTCTCACTGAATTCACTATCAAGCCAACGATGAGGAGGCCAACGGCTGCGAAGGGGATTAAGACCATCCTTCCAGCAGTGGTTTTGAGGGGAAGTTCTGATCCGAAACCAATCGTTAACAGAGTGTAATCAGCCCAATATAGTCCATCAACGAAAACCCAATTTTCAATGGCCGAAAATATAGCTCCACCGAGCGCAAGATACGCCGAAAATAAGATTGATTGAAGCATCAATGTCCGTTGCGGTCGGTCGAGTTGAATGAAAGCAGGTTTATAAGCGCGAAAGATACATGAACCGAGGAGGTTGAATAGCAAGAGTGTAGAGATCATGAAATAGAGGACGGTAGCGATGAAAGCGTACCAGTAAGCTTGGGAAAGCACATAAGAAGGTTTCCGGTGAGAAAGAGTCGTGTGTGTAATGACGACCGGAACCAAGAGGAAGATACTTGAAAGATACCAGAAGATAATCGTCAACGGTTGGGCGATTGCGTATGAGATTCGTCTGGCAAAATTGAACAACAATATCAGATTGGCCAGCAAGGCGAGGACCAGGGAAACGATTTTGAGCGCGAGTGACCTAACAAGCGTCGGACACCGAACTCGACAGGAAAGGTGAGAACGTACCATCCTGGATCGGGTATTCGAACCCCAGAAGGGCTAGATATAAGCCAGGATTGGGTCAAGGCGCAAATTGAGAACAGACTGGCTATAGGCCCAAAGGCACTAGCAGACAAAGGAAAAACGACAGATGCGAACCACCATACCCTGTGGTAATGGATTAGGAAGACACCTAGGTGTAGAGGGGAAAGGAACTCAACACCGGTAGATAATACTCTCGTTCATCTTCGGATGTTATGCCCTCGAAATTCCTCTCGTGCTCATGAGTGAGAGTTCCCTCCTGGGAGAAACGTTGAATTCCTCCGCTCACGTCATCTTGAGGTTTCTGGCGAAAACGAAGTTGACTGCTGGACCTAAATTTCGTGAGTAATGCACCGGTTTTTTTGCCCATTAAATGTAGGAAAACTGACATTGTGGAACTAGAAAGCTATAAGTGGAAGAACGAACGGAGGACGACCTCATTATGATTTCTCGTCTGTGTGGTGCCCGTTTGTCTTTATTTTGTCAGGCAAAATGTACCCATCAATCCTGAATTGATAGTCGGTACTTTGCCGTCATTATCTGGGTGATCCCGTAGTCATAAATTAGGTCATAACTTGGAGTGCGCCATCTCCTGTCAGATACACATTGTTATAGGATCGTCGATCTCGCCTCGAAGTCATGTCCCCACTCCTCACGGGTCTATCAAAGAATCAATTAATAAGGGCCCTCATCACTCGACCGTTCGGATCACTTAATATACGCACTGTCCGAAAACCAATACTTCCGAAGACTTTTTCATCCATACCTACTAATGCTCTTCTTGTAAAACATTTAGGCCAGGTGGCCTTATTATGCACTTTTTAAAAGATTGGGAAGAATCGTTATTTGTGACACTTTGAATGTAAGAGATACTTTGGCGCATTAAGCAAGTTATCAGTAGCGATATGATAAGTTTTTCTACCAAGAGAATATCAAGAGCGAAACAAAAGAAAAAAAGAAAATCGAACAAGAAAAACAGTCAGAAACAATCAAACAACCGCTTTTTGTTTTTATTTTATAGCCCATTCCTCACATATCAGCTAAGGTATCTCTCTCCCTTCCAAAGTAATTATCATTGGTAAGACATGCGGCGGTGTCATGAAACTTCCTTCCATCATCCAATCACTTGATCCACCCAGTATCTGATCATCGGTTGGTCCCCGGCGTTGTTGTTCTCCATTTCCATTCTCACTAATTTCGCCACGTATCTTCGTGCCTACGATGTTTGTTTGAGATTCTGTGGGCACTGGAAGCGACTCTGAAAATATCGGAGGGGAAGGATTGGACGGTGTAAGATGAGTACCTCGGTCTGTCATACCGGGAGGTTGAGCACTTGCGTGGTTTGACAAAAATTTCGACATGGTTTCTTCTATCCGGGTCAAAGCCAATCGAATACCAGATAACTCACTGACGACTCGATCCGAATCTAGCATTACTGTCGCCATCGGAGCAGACGAGGGAGCTGATTTGGGAGTCGAAGTGGGAGGAGGCATCGGACCTCGGTGAGTCGTAGGAAAGATAATCCGATCAGGTCGAACTTGTGTCAATCGAATGGCTTCCATTGACCGATTGACATAAGGTGGACCCGGCGAGAGGAGAGGAATAGGAATAGGAGCAGAACGGTTTGATGATAACACGGATTGGATTGGAATATCATCAGAAGACAGCTCGCTCGAGTCAAGCTCATCCACTTCTTCTTCGTAGTCCATCCCTTCCTCACTCTCCGCTTCACTCACAACACTTATCACTTGCTTTTGCTTCGATTTTTGACCTACTTGGTGGGATTGTCGAGTCGATGGATGAGTGGAACTAGATGAACCAACGCCGCGATTTCGAGAATTCTTTCGTTGAGGAACGAGTTTGAGGAGTTCGTCGTAAACGTCTTCTGCGATACGCAACTCTCTCATGATGAAAATCTTTTTGAACTGAAGCGTGCGTGGGCAAGTTGCGTGTCTTTCACTGCAAGCCCCACAGCGCAACTCTTTCGAATCGCATTTCCATCGTGTTCCCTGGCAGTTGCTGCAAGTCTGAATTGTTTTATTCAGAGTTGTGAATAACTCGACCCGAAAAAAAAATGTAATGGAAACTGTACGCTTTTCTTTCCGAGTGATCTTAGCCAGGTTTGAGATTGTTGGCGAAAAGGAGATACTTTGCGGCCAAATGTGTGACGGAAAAGCTTGTGAAACCGAGGATAGAGGTCTTTGATTGTCAATGATGAAGCGGGGAGCGGTGAGGGCGTGAATGGCATGCGTTGATACTTTGACCGCCGAGTGGTAACACCTGTTCGAGCGGTTTCACTGGCAGTGGGTGTAACGGCAGATTTCCTCTGAGTACATGCGCCCTCCCTCTCAATCATATATTCCGAAAATAATGACCTCGGCTTCATGAGATCGAGGGCGTATGGAAGTCCAGGAGGAAGGCGATTTTGTAGCTTACTTGACTCGCCTGCTTTTATATCTTATCCGATTGTCCGGGTTGGGAGGTACTTGCATGTGCACGAAACTCGTAAAGCCTCAGTACCGCCAGTTTAGAACGAGCCTGTCCGGAACGGGTTAATCGAGAGTCGAACCGCAGTCCTGTGGAAGTCGTGTCCCGGCCTCGTTCCTATATAAACATTTAAACTCGGGTCCTCATGTCATATTCTTTCGACACGAGCACTACTCACATGCAGGGAAATATTCGTCATTTTGGAAAGTGGCGCGTGCATGTCAAAAATGTAGGAAATTGAACTGACCAGAAGAGGAGGCTTGGTGGAGATTAAAGAAGAATTGCCGTAAGGGTTCCCATGCAGCATGGTCGATCCTCCCACGCGAAGCTCGACTCGTTCTTGAAGAACGCTTAGTCCAGAGATGTGGTGTTTCTAGTAGAATATGAGCCGCTCAACCCAAGTAAATGAGAAGAAAACTGGCGGTGTTTACAAAGTTACAACCGCAGAAACTAATTCGGGAGGGCAGTGCCGCAATGCTGACGGTGATCGTGTGACCTTGGGATCTAATTTAGGGTACGGTGGGTTTTCTACTCCACTCTCATCAAGACCTGAAATATGTGTACTTTCGTTGAGAAGCGTCGAATTCTGCATAAGAACCAATGTTCCGGCAAAGAAGGGCGGGACCCGCGCGGGTTTTGCCCAAGCTTGCGATGAGGTTTATCGTAGGGTTTACCCGCTGCTCCGCCTTGGCTTTGAAGGGATAGAACAGTACCGAAGGTGACATTGAAGGGCATCTCGGTAATTTGCGTCCGCGCTGTGATAAGGCAGCGACGAAGGTGATAAGGCAGGGGCTGCGCCCTGGCTCAAGCGCAAGACTAGGCTACTTTGGGGATTTCTCACGAGGGTTGCACTACACCTGAAGAATTTTGTCATGGCTTTCTCGTCCGTCTGTCGGTACGCTTCTCATTGCCGACGAAGAAGTAATTTAATCGCCAGTCTGCCGTCGCCGGTCACCGAAAATAAGGACAGGAAAAACTTCTAGGTCAGGTCCCTGGGCCTCGCCACATGGCTGTTGACAGGCTGGTGGCCGCCGAGGCGCATGACAAACAGGACCACACAGAAACTTGGGGGTTAGTTAAGTGATCGAATCTGCCCCGAATTCTTTCTTCCTCAACCCCCCGACTGCCCTCGACGGCACCCGCCGTGCTAGGTACTTTCCAGCAAGAAATCAATGTTTACCCACTAATATCGAATAGAAAACCTCCTTTGTGAAGGGCAAGCCCTTTGTGGACACCACCGCCGAGCTACACCTCCGGCCAACCCAGTACCGCTCTGTTCTCGAGCGCTGATGTACCTATCCAATCCTTTGTTAACGATTTCCTATTGCTGATTTTTTTTCTTGGATTTCAGTGGGCTAATCTGATAAATTTTTCGTATAATAACGCCGACATCGTCTTTAGATGTCTCCCCATATTTGACCCTCCCCCAACCCATTTTACGGCACTCCAAGCAGAGTCAGGCGCAAACAGGCAATTTTCATCCACGTCTGAATTGCTCAACTAGTATCTGCGATCAATAAAAGCTTGGGTTCCTGACCCACTTACCACCGCCACAACCCCTTTTTATGACCCCTCGAGACTTTTCGTCTGTCTTTAGCCACTCCTAATTCCCCCCCGCCACCGCCACTCTCATGTCGACACTCCGTAATAAATCCAAACTCTCCGTCCTCTTGTACGATTCCTCCGACCTAGACAGCAGCGACCCAGCGTTGCCTACCACCCCTCGCCCACCATCCGATAGTCAACACGGTATGAAAATCCAGCCCGCTCGTAAAGCCACAGTATCCCGCCTTTGCTTTCCATTCGTCAAATCAGTGCCCAAGCAAGCCGCGAAGTCGGCGCCTTCAGAGGTAGCGATATCCCCATCTGTCACTTCACCCCCGGTGTCAGTCCCTACACCTACTCCGTACACCCACGCTCTGACAAGTACTTTACCTTTTGTCCGTGGACCCCATCATAATTCCCAGCGTCACAATTATCGTCACCGTGGCTATTCGCGGCATGCACTTGCCCATATCAAATGGTTTTGGGTCTCACGAGAAGAGGATTGGGAAACCAGAAAAGGTCCCATTCGGTCCTCCAAGCCTCGACTCCACGAGTCATTCATTGAGACAGCTTTGGATGACCCATTTACTTCATCTCTCGAATCTTCAGGCCACAAATGGAAGACTCCCCTCCATCCCGTTCATCAACAACAACTCGAGCTTCCTCCCCTCACTATCCATCCCAGGAGGGGTGATTTGGCATCCCTTCGTGATCCGTACAGCGCGGAAATAGATCGAGCTTTCGTTGGTTTCCCTATGTGGACTATAGGGAAAACGCTGTGGATGCACGACGTCCATCTCGCATCACAAGAACGCCTGGGTACCGATTTGGTACCGGTTGATGTGCTGGATATTTATGACGACACTGCAAGTGAATGTGATTCCCAGGATACACAGGGTTCTGTAGTTGATGACTCCGACGCAACACTGGTGGATAGTGAAACTGAAAGCGAGATGTCGTCGCCGGAGATCGGTGCTATTGATCAAGACGTTCGTCCATCCTTTCGTAAATCCAGTTGGTCGCATTCAGCATATTCGGAACCCTCGCCACTTTCTACTTCGGTTAGCAGCTCCGGCAAGCTGTTGAACTCTCGGTCATTGTGGACGATGGACTCTCATAGATGCTGGGACTGTATGATCGAGGTTTCTCATAGGCCACACTAACGATACCCGGTATTCCGGTTATTCATAAACCCCCCCGGTCCAGCTCGCTTCTACCCTTTCAATTCGGAAGCTTCGTGCACTATTACTCGTGGCATTAATATATATCACAGCATCCATGTTCTCGAGTTTCTTCGAGATCATTCTCGCATGTTTTGCATTGCATCGCTTCACGGACTTTAATTGGCATTGAATTCTTCATAATATCTGTTTTAGTACATCTTCTGTGACTTGGTTTTTTTTCCAAGTCAGCTAGATTTTTCCTTTTACTGCTCCGTCCGCCAATCATCTGACCTGCTTTCCCTAAATTTTTGTTTCCCCTTCTCCCCCTTTTTGATCAGTGATGTCTCCCTGCTTTCGATTTCTTTGTCCGTGTCTATCTATCCTAGTCTTTGGCTCCCGTCTCCGCATGTTTGTGTACGGTATCGTGCTCTACGCTACTGATCGTATGACAATACTGCAAACTCGCCCTGCGTTCCCGTTGTCATCCTCGGTTCTTCTCTCCTCAAGTTATGAACGTGGTCTCAGGTATTATTTCTCCACTAATCTGGTAACCGAATTTGTTTTTACCCACTTGCTCTTTCTTTCCCTCGCTTCCATTGCTAGCAGGCGGAATATAGATTTGAATAGAGTTCTTCTCCCCCGCGCGGAATCCTAACCGTTAACGGCCAGCGGATCGTCGCTTGCTGTGGCTTTTTTGCTTGGATCGCATCAATATGGATGAACGAACGCAACTTATTTATTACTTATTTATTATAACTATATAATCTGGTCTTTAATTGTGACTGACTATCTTTAAGCTTTCGGGTTTTATGGTTGTCGTAGTGCGTAATCTGCTCGTATTGATTATCTTTATAATGCTCCGAGTGTGCGATTGACTTCTTTTCGTACGGTGGCTAAACTCCTGGCTAACCGAAGAAGGGGACGGCTAGTGAAGAAGCATATTTGTTTGCCGCAGCCATTAAAGATTAAGTTGGACATTGACAAGATGTGGCGCGTTTGAACCTTGGGTAATATGTCAATGACTTGTGGCTTTCCCCGATGAGGCAGGTAGGTCATATGTCGCCATAAATGTGGTGTATATGATGGAAGAGAAGAATCGCTGGTTGATAGGAGACGATGTTTCTATTTACGCTAGAAATTTATCTTGACAGATCTGGCGCGAGGAACTTGTAGAGGTAGCCATTGACATCATGGATTCGGACAAGGAGGACAAATGTGTGACCAACAGCTGTGAAATGATCTTTTCCTTTTCGGATCTAGCGATGAAGTACACTCTTCAGAAATAGAAATAAGATCTTAAGATATCGGCATAAGTATAACACGGAGATCTTACAGGCACCACGAGAGAGGCTTGTTAGTTTGGCTAGACTGCGAGAACATAGCCTTACTGAGATCCTGACTGGGAACAAAAGTCTTTCACGAGGTCCAGATAATACAAGTTTGGGCTATACCTTTATATTGTCGTCAAGTGAGTCAATGCCAGTTTTAAAAATAGTCTCAAGCCCTTAATGAACATTCTTTCCTTACTCGTCACCGGTGACGAGGTAAGGAAAGAATATCGGAAGCTATGGCCTCATGGATCTCACTCACGTCATGATGAGTATTTTCCGAGATGTTGACGAGCCTTGTGCACAACAACTTCTTCTGAGTCAATCCCTGGTGGAATAAAGATTGAATTTGAGGCGGTGCGAATGCTGTAGAGGACAATATGTATGTCGTCAATTGAATTCAACTCGGAGTTAGGAGAAATTGTTTGAATGTCCACAAAAAAACCGTGGATGACGCTAGGATCGTCACAATGTCAACACCTGAGGCGAGACTTTGCTCGTAGTACTCTCTACGTGAGCAGATGTCTCTACAATAGTTTGACAGGCAGTTAATGTTGTTCATCAAAATCCGAAATGGATCTGCAAATAGCGTTTTCGTCTCCCTTGGCTTATCTATAAATTCCAGGCGGCGGAAGCGAGAGAATACCTGAGTGGAACGCCTCGCGCGGTGTGCTTTCTCTCGAAAGGGGACCGTGTGAAAGTAGCTAATAATTAGCTAATATACTATTTTTATACTATTTTACTGTCGATCACCACGAAAGCTTGCTACTGTTGAGCCTACCCTCTGTCTATAGAATCCACCAACTCAAATCCTACCAATAATGAGGCCAGTACATAAGTAGAACGCGGCCCACTCTCCCGGGGCAGGCTATCCGACAGCCCTGAGTCGTCGTTCTGCCCGAAGGCCCGCAGATCTCAATCATCCTGGTTTTTCACTCTCCTCTTCTTAACATGGCCTTTTAATGCTTCTGTTTATCTAACAAAAATTACCCTGATCCCTGAAGTGATGGATGCCGTTACCAGAAGAGATGTGTGGATCACCTGCGCATGATTAGCACAAGAAATTACTAGAACACAAGCGAAGACAAGGTGAGAACCGATCCTGGCAATTTTTATGAGCAACCACGCTCATTGACATCGGTTCCTATAGGATTTTTTTTTCAAACAAGGATTTTAGCCCTCTTACCTCGTGGTACAAGCTTTATGTTAACTTTCCACTCCACGTCGTGTGAAAGAATGGCTTTCGACATTCTGGGAATCCAATATAGGCACATGGCCTGGAGAAACAGCTTGAGGAATCTATCACAGGCTGTATTCAGGCAAAAACAAGAATGCTGTACAAATGAGTCAAGCCCTAGAATGGCAAGTAAAAGCTCATCATACAGTATATAAGCATGCTGTTGTTGAGCGTCAGAGCGTTAACTTTCATTCACCCCATCGCCACCAGCCTTCACTCAATCTATCATGTCTAGCGATGCGCCGGAGGTCAGTCTCTCAATAAACTTAACCAAGCTACGACAAACTTATATTCTAGAAGTATAAGTTCAGGGGCCAGGATTATGTTAAACTAACACGTAGGGATATCTCCAATGTTCCATACGGCACAATCGGCAAAATTTTGGGATGCTCAGCTAGAAAAATAAATGGGGATTTGACTTATACCGTGCGGCTTCTTGTCACTTTTCTTCGATATGTTCTCAATGGCATATACAACGCATAGAATTACGCCTACTATGTCAGGTTCGACAATGGTCAAACGCTTAGCGATGTGCCGGAGGGAGATCTTGAAAAGGTAGAGAGGAGATGAGGCACAGATGATATCAAGGGGCAAAGGATTTTGTCTTGACTCAACTCTTCAGCAATCACGTTGAGAGTATCTTATTGCATCGAGTTTCAGAATGTTTAAACGTATGTTGTATGTGTATACTTTGAAAGTGATATTGCAACATTTGTGGCGGTGATAGCCGATGCTTGTGTGTCCCATTCAACAGCCCCGTCCAATATGTTGACTTTCACCACGTCATCCATTGTGCTTCGTTATTCATTTACTATGACACTATACTGGCCTGTGCAGTGGGTTCATACGCATTCCTTCACCAGCTCTCTCTATTGGACGGTTCGCTCTTGGCTTTGGAATCACCCCATTACTTCCGACTACGCTGTTTGGGATCAAGGCGACCCCAATGAATGGGAAGAATGGAACAAGGAGCGAGCTCGTATTTTGTGTATCTGGAAGTTTCTCGAGCCATATTTTGCCGAACGAGGTTATACTCTCTACGTTCAAAAAAATTTAACGGACGTGTTTGCTTTACAATACCCGGCGAGCAAAATGATCGAAACGCGCCACCTAGTATCATACCCATATGCGCAGTACCACTGCAAAAATGAAGCGGACCTAGGCTTCTTCCCCGACGTAGGTGACAATGATATAATTAAACCCGAAGCTGAAGATTCCACTCAGTCACCGCGTGTATGGCCTGCTCGTGATAAAGATGGAAGGGACGTGATGATCAAGTACAAAATTTTTTGTTCCCGCTTTTGCACGTTTTTATGTTTATGTTATTTTTCAGAGCAATATCTGGAGCAGTTCCAACGAACGAATTGAAGGCATTGCAGCTTCTGCATTCTGAACCATTGTGCAATGACCCGCGGAACCGCACCATACCTGTAATTGAGTTCATCGAGTTCAACCAGCAAACTTTCGTTGTCATGCCAAGGTGAAAGTTTTCCGTCCGCTCCGCTCATGCCGTGTCGTTAAAGTTGTTGAAGATGGTGCGTCGCGATTGAATGTGATTTTGTTACTGTCGGTGAAATAATCGGATATGCTCGGGCCATCTTTGAGGTAAGTACATACTGTCAAGTAAGTTGTCGCTCACCCAAACGCTAGACGTCATCCAGGCCGTGGCATTCCTCCACGAGAACAACATAGCCCATGGAGATCTGCTCGCCCAGAATATGTGCATGGACGTGATCTTGCCCAAACCCCGTGATAATCATGATTATTATACAGGTCTCCATGGGCCCGAGCGCAAATATGTCCTGATTGATTTCGAGACCGCCCAAATACACCGTGGGTCAGGGCCATGTTCACCGGAGTTCGAGAGATCCAGGAAACGCGATATTTACTTTCTTGCCTGGTCCTTACTACCCAACCTTCGAGTTCGTACGCCAATCCTCTATTTTGAACCTCTCATTTACATGAAGTGTAGTGTATCGAGAACGTGATTCCTCCGATCGTCGATCTATTAGACTCAATGATGGAAAACGACAGTTATGTGGCCGCCTCTGCCGCTCTTTCTCGGTTTGAAAAAATATGTGCTTCCCTCACAGAAGCCGACCTCAACCTGCCAGTGGCTGCATATCTTTGGTCGGACGGTATGTTTTTTAATCCATTCATAAACTAGTTTTTTTCCTCATAATGTTAGGACATCTACAATACCGTGAGGGATCTCCTGCAAATCAATAACATGATCGAGGCTTTGTCTATGGTCGTTTGTATCAGTAAACAGAAGAGCGAAATGATATGATCTTCATTTTGTTGATTATTGCAAGATAACTCATTGGAAGCCAACATCTGAACCTGCAATGAGATGGATGCTAACGCTGGGCAAGGTCAAAGATCTACTACCTCGTGCTTCTCGCGTTGAGTATAGATTCCGCTCGACAATAGCATATTCCCTCGGATGAAAACATTGGACAAATATTGCTTCCACTACCTGCTGTATAGGTAGGAAAATATTAGTAGATCAGATAGATAATACCCTGCCATTATTGACGTTGAGGAGTCTCCATAACCGATCTTATCTCGTTAATACGTAGCTTATACCGCAGTCTCTGAAGCTCGCATATCTGATAGGCCAAACCGCTGCCCCCTCCGCAATTTCCATAGCGTGCGGTAGTGTTACTTCCAAAGCCGGTATTGGTAGTATCGACGGCTCCGCCGCCTGTTTCGTTGCCTCCGTTGCTCGTTCCTTTATTTCCGCGACTGGTACTACCCTTCGCAGTGACATTTCAGCCAGGAGGGCAACAAGTTCAATTATACCCTGCGGAACTGCATCATTGTTGACACTTACCTGCGTGACCCACGCCAACTTAGATCGCGCTCACGCATAGGGGCCCTGGGAGGCTGCAGTGAACTTGTTCTGATCACTTATCTATCCTGGTCGATCGAGCAACTTGTACAAGGAACGTTGCTCAGAATTCTAAACAAGGCCTAATCCCAGGTTGAAAGAAACATACCATCCAAGGGTTGTCTTCGATATCTACGCCTTCAGCTGACATCCAAGGTCGACGAAGAATATTCGTCGAGGGCCGCTGATAGCCGGGCCATAACCCTAATGGCACTGACCATTACGTGAGCCTAGGGTTACCGTCTCGCTTGTCTACTTTTGTCTCTCTGCTTCCGATTCAAGTCGTGTCATTGGCGAAATATCCATCTGTCACCAGATTAGTGTTGGGAGGGAAAGGTCGCGTGTCTATCGTGCGGTTCTAATTCGTGACTACCTGATAACGAATATATTTACTGACATATCCTAACCTCGTCGTGAACGCTTGAACGTTCACTTGGTGCAAGAGTCACAACATCTTCATTTCCAAAAGGTCTTATAACCGACTGCCAGCGAAGTGCTCGATCTAATGGTGTCATTGACGGTCCACCATTCCCTCTCCTGTCCACCGTGTCCCTTATCGCCAGTCGTCGAAGTCAACTTCTGTTACCTCCAATATCTTGATCTTCTTTTTCCCTCCGTGATCTCGCTGGCGCAAGGAAACCGGAATTTGCTAATAGATCAAGAACCAGATTCTTGTATACTTTGCGCATGCTCAAAATCCAGCTGTTGACCCTTCTGACCGACCATGGACTAGCAGCAAATGGCTTTGCATATTCATAGTCTTGTCACCACGTAAGTGGTGAATCTTACGTGGAAAGACTCATTTTGGAACATCCCACGAACGAGAAACAGGCGCGACGTCCATGCAGGAGTCATACAGTGGTTTGACAAGCACATCAATATTCAATATCGAGCACAAACGGTACGGGAAAAAAATAATCGACAGAAGCTAATCAAAGAGTAAAGAACTAGAGTAAATGCGCTGAAACTGGGAGATGGACATAGGCGACCAGTCTCCTATCTTCTATAGAGGGAAATTATATAAAGAAAACAGAAGAGTCCACACTAATGGCACAGTTTCACTTGCCATATGGGAAAACTTCCTCGCATCCCTTATCTTTGACCGCGCTAAATAGGTACCTCAGATTGGTCTTCAGAGATTCCAACAAAGGACCCTTCGGGTTCGGGTATACACTTGGCACGGTGTGGTTCGCGTGGTAAGTGTATTGTAAACACCTATCGTCCAACTTCTGCGGTGTAGAATGGTCGGGTTTATAGGTATTGACTCCCTTCACATTCCTTCCTGGTTCAATTGGATGATCGTTAAACAGCTCGATCTCATTGTCGGTACCAGTGGGACGAGCGGCCCTGTGGAAGTCGTGCGGGAAACGGCCATCCTCGAAGAAGATACGAGCAACTTCGAGGTCGAGCTGACCATCGTCTTGACGTCCATCTACCCATAGATTGACAGGGAGGACAGCGTCCGCGTAAGCAGTGTAGAACCGGGGAGCAACAATACTGAATTCGGGATTTGTGGCAATAGAATCTCGGAATCGCTTATTGCGGAACTCGCTAGCGACGGTGAGGTTGTATTTTCCACCACCGTACTTCTTGCTGTATTCAACGAACTGCCAGGCCATCAGCTACTGTAACTTTGGAAAAATATAGGGCAACATACGCTGCGGAACAACTTCTCGTTGAAGTTGTGGTTGTCACCGAAGTGGGCATCCACTGGAGACGAGATGAGTCAGTTTTCCTAAGATAAATTTCTCCAAGCTATGAAACTCACATCGGGTCATGCTGGTGTCCCCCTCGAATGTATTATGTTCGTTCAAACCGCCTGCAGTAGCTGGACGGGGCGGTTTGGGGCCAGTCATAGGAGTACTGCCTCCAATGCTAAGCTTGTCGGTGATAAGGTTCCCGTCGACGAGGAAGGCAGCATAGGTAGTCAATACTGCCGCGCTGTTTTCCAAGTTAAACCCTGCTGGACGGTTAGCCGCTGATTTCAACAAATGCATCGAACAAACCGACCTTCCATCACGGCGGCTACGATTTCTGAGGGGCGAGCAACACCATTGTGATTAATATACTACGGTGACGGCCAAAATATTAGTCGAAGAAAATCGCTCGAAAAATCATACGAACTCCATGTGAAGCAAGAGCATTCAAAGCTGGACAAGGTCCCCGTATGTCATTTCGTCCCGGAGCCCTAAAAGGATGGCGGGCATCGTTGATGAGCTTGGTGCCGCCGTACGCCAACGGCCCAGGGGGCGGGACTGGATGGACACGCTCAAGGCTGCCCATAGCTTCGTCCACCTCTTCTCTGGACAAACCAGCCAAAGAAGCATGTGCCGGGAAGGCGGAAGCGGTAGCAGCGTAAGCAAGTGCGAGAGTGACGAAGTAGACGAAGCCAACCATAGCTGAGCAGTGAATTGAAATTTTTACCTTCTTGCAGGCATGCTTTTATAGTCTTCTAGCTTTGCTGTAGCTACGAAAAACAAACTCAGTTCGTGTAAGTGACGTTGTTATGCTGTCGTGGAATGATTTTGGATGAAGTATCACGCACAGCCGACATCCCAGTGGATTGGAACGTCAAACCCAAATTCAAAATGGAATGGACCAGCGTCCTATTACATTCAAAATCATTCGAATTCTCGACGCATCTCCAGGGGCGGGCGTCCTTACCCTGACGTATGCCAATGCTTCAGGGCCCATTGTGGGGTATTTCTGTCTGACAGGGTCAATACGATGGGAATTATGTCAGTCTATACCGACCCTTACCGTGGATTGGCATTGAGGAAACAATGATCTACTATAATGTGCTACTCACAGGGCGACCATTCATGTCCTCTTGCGCTGCGCAAATTCCCAATATAATGTGGACTTTAACATATTTTAACCGTATGACCAGTAATCTAGTGGCCTGCTAAGCCGGAGTCAACAGCAATACGTGTGATTTAAGGGCCCATACCGCCAGAAGGTGACAACAAATAATTGGACGACTGTCGAAGACTTGAAACGAATCAGAGTCAGAACGATATCTCATGTCACCAAATTTATCACTCCCGTTCAGCCGGATGGGAAATGCTCAGCCTTTTGCGTTGTTGCTGTCAACACAGTATGTGCTGAAACGAAATGGACATCGATAAATAACAGAACTCCGTTTCGCACAATTGATCGCTCTCGTATGTGGCAGGATAGCGAAATGTTGTTATGAACAATAATTTCTGGTAACGAGGCAAAACAACTCCACCTCGCAAGCTCATGTGGAAGATCAATCGATCAAGGGTTGTATGAACCCTGCATTCAGATCCCAGATGGCGAGATGAGAACCGAGAAAAGCAGTTGAGTCACACTCTATTACTAGTACCTATGCCTGTTGTCCTTGCTCTTGAAGAGTAGTCCTCGGATGCGCTCGCGCGACTATCTGTGTCAAAATGTGTCAGTGTCCATTTACACTGTAAAAGGATGAGCCGATTTACCCTATAGCGTAATGAATTATTATCCTCATCGGAGCTTGGTGTCAAAACTGGTCTACCTTTCATGAATGTCTTGTGAAAAGGTAGACAGTTGGCGAATTTTTGCCAAATTACTGTCATATAGTTTAAAGTTATGCTTCGTGGGGCTACTCTCCGCTCCACGGTTCCCTTGCCGTCCGCGTCAACCAACTCCACTCTGTTCAAAGTTGGGTGTTCTATAGCGTACATATTATTCACACTCCTTCGTTAAATCACGCTGGTATGTGATTTCATCAGTGACTTGAGTCCCCGTACTCTTACCGTTGAATAAATTTGGTTTCATTAGTGGCTGCTTCGTTCTCCTCCCGTCTCCTCTAGCCGGCATCAGTATTCCCCGCCGTCATTTTGGTGAATTCATTCTGATAATCATATGATAAATAAAAGGTCGTTTTTCATATTCAAATACTTGAATCTCCTTTGGCATACCCGACAGAATTCCGCGTCAGACCAGCCAGAACCCGCAACCCGTAGCGGGTCCCGCAGCTTCGGTGCAATTAAGCTGCCAAGTGTGACGCACGTGAGAAGAAACTTGAAGCTCACCCGCGAGAGGAGCGAGTGCGCGGTGTTTCATTGGCTGATTGAATTTATCACTTAGAGACAGGAAGAGTCATCCACCAGATCTTGAACCAGTGATTGATATCCATGGGCTTTTTGAAATGTACGATTGATGCGACGTCGACATGTCTGCCTTGCCGCAGGCTCAACTTCGCGCAACCATGTATCCTTGTTAGGCAAATTATAGATTGATCCTGGTTCCGGACCACGTATCAGTGTTTGACGTTTAACTGTGCCACAATATTGTTCATCAATCAGGTGGGACTAAACTTAAGCGCATGACTTAGAGGATGCATCGTTAGCAAGAGTAAAAATAGACATGTGTCCGAGTCGCTAATATTCGAGAAATCGTATCACGCGAATGCAGTGAGTGTAATATTCCTCTTGAGATGCGATAAATATGGTTTTTGTAGTTTGATATTTTGAAAGCGCCCAGTGTCATCGAAGTCAGATGACATGGTCTTGTTAACTGCCAAAGGTTAGCGCTTTAGCTGCCAGTGCCCAAGCCTACCATTCCAAATGGCCGATTTCGGAAATATTTTTATGCTCCAATACACAGCGGTTGAGCTGTCTCATCGGTAAATCTTTGCCAGCGTCACTTGGGGCCTAGCAAGATATACAAGGGCAAATGCATGAGACAAACATGTGAGATTGATTTAGATACACTATCAAGAATGCAATAACAGCTAGGCAGTCGAGGAAACCAAGTGCTGCAAGTAGCTAACGAGTGCGGCTCGGAGGCCTCCGCTGGGGTTTTCTACAAGTCCGTAAGCAAAGGTAAAACTTATGAGACGGATACTAATGAAGGTATTATTTCTCACATCGACAGAAATACTTTAGTTGTATGCTTGCGCAGTGAAATCCAAACAAATTGTCTCCGTGACTAGTACTAAGTACTAAGTACTACAACGCTCACTCCTGCTCACTCCCTCTCAAGTGTGGAATCGAACTCGGGTTTTCAAATCCTCCCACAAGGTCCCTACAACCTGTATTCGTGGCACAGCTGGTCGCAACTGAATTCTCACCGCCTAGCGCTTTGAGCCTTGAAAAGCCTACCCGGCGGCTTTCTGACGGAACTTTAGTAAAACGCGCCGCCTGGCGGCCGAATTCTTGTCAAAAGCACAGTAATTCCCTAACAGCTGGTCGTTGCATCATCTGACCGCGACAGATCTTTAGGGCTGGGTCGGGTAGGGCAAAATACGCTTCAGGGGTATTGAAAAACCTCTTCGAAATTTCGACCACGTGTTTGGGTGGTCCGAAATTAAAATTAGAGATACGCTGGGGCGCAGCACCGTGCCGATAGCAATCTCTTTGAACATCCGAGTAACACTACAACATATGATCATGATGATATTACGATGCTATGCACGCCAAGTTAACGGTAACATTGCATGTCATCATTTGAACGATGCATTTTTCCACTCAGTTTTTCGCTTCCGAAATGGAACACAGAAAGGAGATGCCGGCGGCATATTATTTTTTGGCTTTTCGTTTTCCGGGCCTGTTTCTCGTTTCCTCTTCCCCTTTCTAGATGCAAATCTCAAACAGAAAACCCGGTTTTGCGCCAACTTATCCATGGCTCATACCTTACATTCACGATCTGTCATCTTCCAGTTCCGCGGACTCTGAAACCAGGCATTGATTTACGTATTGTTTCTTCAGCTCATAACTACCACTATGATTCAGGAGATCCTTCGGGTAATGGTAAATATAGATTTATCAGTCTCCGACTCTCTTCGCGCAGATGAAATGGAACATATTAGGGCTTTGACGGCGAAGACTGTCTCAGCCTCTTGCCACAAATTGTCTTTCACAGGTGAAATTTTTCTCGCTCCGGGAAGATATATTTGTTCGCCATGTCAGCCACTCAGTGAACTATGAGTGGAATTTATGTGCTAACGATAGCCGGATTCACCCACCATGGATTCAAGTATAAGGATGTTGAATGAAACACCTTGCGGTTAACAATGTCGTATAAAATTAGCGAGTCGCTACAGAGCTTTCCGTTGTCTTTACTGGGCCGACGGCAATTTTGGTGACCTGTTAATGAGATTGAACTGGGGTTATACCGAGTCTCTGGTTTGTTACTCGAATAGAAACGCCCGTCACCTCAGAGTAATCGGATTCGGGGATGGATGCTGTGTCTGCCCGAGCACTGTGACCGTGGGATACGAGCCGTAAGCTCTACATCAGCGCTTGATCGATTCATCACGACGCGGACACCTCGCGTAGGGCTCATGACAAGTTTGAGGAAGCAGAGAGCGACTCGGAGACTCGGAACCTAGTACCTCAGATTTTGTGCATAAGATGGAGTGCGTCTGGATCTCGATCGCTATTTATTTTTCAGGCAGTTATTGAACGGCGAACTTTTGAACCTCTCGATGTAAAATCTCTCATCTTTAAATTTTGATTTAGTAAATGGATGTACAGTAATAATTGGAGCCCAAATTGCGGGGCACATTTGATTCGTCTGCCGATGCCGTCGCCGAGCCATGGCCCATCTCTTATAATTCACGTGATCAGATCTACTTATTCCATGTTGAATTTATCACAACTTGGACAGGCTAAAGGTTGGGGGTGTAATTCAGCATCCGTCGCTACGACTCAGCCCTAGCGCGCGCACTTCAATCAAATCTTGGGTAAGTGAGGAAAAGGGGCCAAGCAGAAGAGTTTATGGCGCCCAATTTTCGAAGATTACTTAATTTTGTTGCTTCGAAATCCCCCACGTGGCGCTGGTCAGAGTCAGGTTCGCTGGGCTGGAAAAATACTCGGCGGTAGCGGCCTAAAAATACAGAAAAGCGATGCGAGCCTGCTTGTTTCCATCTCGCCACATCCCACTGGCAACATGCTCCGCCTCTCCCGTCTCTTCCGTCCAAAACACTCAAGTTATGAGCTTCTCTCAACAGACGGCGAACATCGACCACGCTCCGTCAGGCCCTCTCGGTTTTCTCGTTACCAGTTTCTTCGCCGAATTCTTCATTTCCGCTGCTTTTGTATTTGCGTAATAGTAATCATCACCTTCTTCGTTTGCGCCATCCTGTTCTCGGGAGTGCCCCCTCTGTACGGCGACGTTCGCAGATTTGAACATATTCTCCCACAACATAACCTCAATCTCGCACAACACTCGAATGTCAAGTATATATCTTTCCCAGACCATATCTGGGGGCATGGATGGAATAACGTTTTACAGCAATAGTAAGGCTTTTTCTGTCGATACGTACTACTTTGATGTCAATTTTTCTTAGCTTAATGTTTTCGTATCTTGCCTATCTCACGAACTGTTCGTTTGTCTTTGAGGACTATACCTGGTCCCACCTTCCTTCGCCATACACCATTTACGATTTTGCACTTCGACCAACCCGTATCCCACTTAACGCCTACATTTCTGGACCCACAGCAGGCGGATCGATGGATAATGCACCAGAATCCCCACCACGCGCAGTTAGCTACGATTTCTGGCAAACCGTTTGTCCCTCATCGGACCGCCACGTCATTGACTCTGTCAACGCGCCCCGTGACCTTGCCGGTCCCGACCGTATACGGTGGTGGAAAGAAAAGATTGAGAGTTATCATGATGTGACCTGTTTAGAGGTGGCTACAAGTCAGAATGAAATATTCGATTTTGAGTAAGCAAATCAAATCCCTCAACTCCTGTCTTCCCCTGAAAGAATTTCCGCATTGGTACAGGTTCTTCGGTGGTCAACAAATCCTCGATGTTTGGCCTTCCTTATCTCAATCACCTATCTTAACTCGATTCAAGTGGTCACCGTTGGTTCTATCTGCTATAGAACGAAACTTTGCTTTACTTCCAAATATACCCGAGGCTGGAGATAGTGTTTTACCTCAGCATCAAAGCCTGGATACGTCTCAACAGGCTTCTTCCACTGTGTCAAGTCCTTCAGCGCGTGCTACATATCCTGCGTTACTGGCTGTGCACATCAGGCGTGGCGATTTCAAACGTCATTGCTCAAATCTCGCCGAATGGGGTCCCGGATTTCATGGCTTCAATTCTTTCAAAGGCCTTCAGGATCATTGGACTAGTTATTCCGGATCATCGATGGTACGTGGATGTTGTCGACAGTGGAGAGCATTTTCTAAGGCATATTTTAGGAGGAGAAAAGAGAGTATTATCGAAAACGCTGTCTTCCTAACCAGGAAGAAATCGTAGAACGATTGCACAATGTTCGCCAAGACCATGATGAGTTTCTTTCAAATCAAACAGATGCATCAATATCAGGTTCTGGATCACCTTCATCAGGACACAAATTAAGACGGGTGTTTGTACTCACGAATGCTTGGCCTATATGGCAAGACGGATTGAAAAAGAAATTGATGGCTGACGGATGGGAGGACGTGGTTGTTAGTGAGGACTTGACTTTGGATAAGGAACAGAAAGGTGTGAACGTCGCGGTGGATATGAGTATTGCTGAGAGGGCGGAGGTGTTTGTCGGGAATGGGGTAGGTCTTCCTGTTAGGTCACTCATCCGGCTTATGTCTCATTGCTGTCGTTTCCCACCCTTAGTTTTCGAGTCTTTCAGGGGTGATCATCATGCTACGATTGTCCAATGGTTTACCATTTCAAGTGAACAGGTTTCTGTGATTCTTCACAAGCCGCCATCATTTCTTGATCCTACTTTTCGCACTTGATTTTTTTCTGCTTGCTTTATCCATCATATTTCTCAGCATCGTGCAATTTAGACAGAATTATTATCGTATTCTCCCACACTTCTGTTCCAGATAATGTGCATTCCCTTGTTATCTCTTTGTTATGTTATATACCGGGTTCTCGTAATAGCGCATTCTTAACATCTTTCTCCCGTCATTCGCTTCACCCTCTTTTGTGTCCGGTGTAGTGCGGAGGTTGTACTTTATCTCAGATTTCTGAACGATTTAAATTGAAAGGTAGATTAAAGTGTGCTACATAATGGTGCACTTTGTTAATGAGTTTATGAGTAGATAGATGCCGTGCTGACGTCGAAAACTTGCGATAGCGCTTTCCTGAAAAAAGGGACCGTAATTGCGATTTGCTCGTTTTGACGAAAAGAAGAGAGAACTTGACATGATTAACTTCTATGCGTCACGCAAACCTAGCTCTGATGCCTTAATCAACATCGCCTATGAAAACGAGTGTTAGGGAAGATCTCGTGAGAAATTATATGGTGCTTACTACTTGTTTGCTTTGATACCGTGCTTCATAGAAACTTCCTCCCCCATACCACAGCTACTTTTGCTTGAGATTCTTCGTGCTATATAATCTTGATTAAAAACTCACAGCAGGATGCCCAGTTGGTCTAAACGTGTTGATTCGCTCTCCCTCTTCGTCCACACCCCCAAGACGTCCAGCCTTTTCCGCAGTTTCATATCCAAAGACTTTGATAATTTCATCGTGTATAGCATGGTATCCGGTCCTGAAAAAAACCTCCTTTAGCCTGTAGTGTTTCAGTACGCAAGAAGAGAACATACGCAAAAATGACGACATCAGCTGGAATTTCCGAGCCGTCGGAGAGAATAATGGATTCTTCTTTGAAGCTGGCGACTTCCACGCCGTGCTTGACCTTGACCCGTCCGGAGAGCACCAGCTTCGAAAATCCTACATCAAGCACTGTATCGCAGATTTTTGTTATTCAAAAGTAATCTTGAAAAATGTTAAACTTACTATAACCTAGGTCCGCGAATATCTGTTATATAAATGAGGAATATACAAATCGAATGTTGACTCACCTGCGGTTTTCTCGAAAGCCTGGAATACGACACCTTCACCTTCTATACCTGTGTCAACGATCATTCCCTTCTCTCGAAGCCCCTTGTACATCTCAGCATAGGCTCCAGACTCTCCGCCTCCTCCGGCCTTCGCGATTCGAGCGTATTTTCTCGTAAGGTTGAATGGCATCGAGGAGGACAGGAAATCTGCCACTTCCATGGGAACTGATCCATCATCGGGCCAAGAACGATTGAAAATTGCATTAGTTATTGCTAGTGGAACAAGTGAAGTTCTTGATCTTTGGATCATAGTGATGTTGTCGGCCGACGAAGACAAGTCCAGGCAGATATCTCCAGCTGTGTTGCCAGCCCCAACAACTACAACCCGCTTCTTGGCGAAAGGTGTGGGTACCGTGTATTCACTTCCGTGAATAACAGTGCCCTTGAAGACATCGCGATTTTTGACTTCAGGCGTGAAACGACTCCCGAGCGGGCCCATGCAGCAAATAATGTGGGCAGGGCGGATAGTGATACGCTCACCCGCACGGTCGACCACAACGGTCCAGCGCTTCGTCTCCTTGTCGTAGACGGGTTGGGAATCTTCGGCCGGCTTGCTGCTTGTCCATACTACGAGATCTTGAGAGTCAACGTAGAACTCTATCCAATTTGCTACCTTGTCCTTGGGGCAGAAGTAAGGCCAGTTGCTGGGATAGGGTTGATACAGAACTATTTATGTTAGCCTTTTACATGCGACTCGGACCTGGGAAGTTACTTACATTGGCCGTACATTCGAGGGGTATGCAAAAGCAAAGAATTATATCTGTTCCGCCATGTATTTCCAAGACGAGGATGGGCGTCAATAACCAAGGTAGGTATGTTCATCTGCTTAAAGCGAGCGGCCACATTCACGCCTGCCTGACCTGCGCCAACTATTTACGTATGTTGAGAGATTGAAAGGGAAAGTAGAGCAATATACACCTACTAATCAACACTTGGGGATCCTCTTCTATCGATTTCCGCTGAGAGTCTGAGATTGTCGACCAGTGTGTCATATGGTCGCCATACACGCCCGATTCGCCTTTAGGCTCTTCGTGACCTTTGATATCTAGAGCAATCATGTAAACGGTGAGAGCCCTCCAGACTCCTTCCTCGTCGATAACAAGTCGGAAGTAGCCTTGACCCCACTGAGTGTTTGTCTCGAAAAGAAAGCCAGACACAATGCCCTCCTGTTGTGGGCCGAACGCTTCATGTTCGGGTGAAAGATGGGGGCGGGTGTCGAGCTCGAAGTTAGAGAATGACCTGCGGGGAAATCCCTCTGAGACGTGCTTGTCGATATCGTGGCGACCTTGGAGAGTTCGATTATCCCAGCAGAATATCTGACTTTCACGAAGCCAGCCATCGGGAACGAAGCAGGTTGAAACTGCGTGAGCGTCTTTCTCCTGCAGAGCCTGCGCAAAATTTGAGAGCCAAGCTTCTGCAATTACGCTGGGATGGGGGGAAGGGTGTCCAATCATACTAGCCTAGCTGGGGGGTGGAATTCGAGTAGGCTGAGAGTGCGTCCGGTATTTATCCTCCTTGTGAACCAGTTGGCCTCAGATAACTAGCACGCGTAAGAGGCTCCGCACATTCCCAAGACCGGCCCTTCAGCAGTTCCGTTAATGGATTAATCGTGGGCCCTGCATTAAACAATGCTGCAAACTGGGATAAGTAACCTCATGCATGCCGGCCGTTCTTTCTTTGGCGGTTACGAGTCCTTAAGGCCCTGTACGGCAACTCCGAGCTACAGCTCAATACCAGCCAAATTTTATTCCCACGATTTTAAAATAGATAGACTTCAAAACCAATTGGGCTGTACTATGATAGGGGAGTCGGCAGCTCCCTGCGGCTCCCTACTGGCTCCCTACGGTTTTGAAATCGGTCTGTCGCACCGATTTGTGCAGCCCTTGAGGGACGTATCGCGCCTTAACAGGCCTTATCGCACGTGCTGCCACCTCCTGTTGATTGTACCTCCATTTGCCACCTGGGTTTGTGCGACATGTGAGGACACTGTGAGGACATGTGTGACCAAGGCTGAGAAACCGTTGGACAAACGGTTCCCATGAGTCTCAGTGAGACGGACACCGTCGATTTCAAAATCGGAGTTGCCGTACAAGACTCGTAACCACCAAAAGAACGGCCGGCATGCATGGGGTTACGTTTCTCAGTTTGCACCATCGTTTAATTCCGACTTTGAATCGGAGTTGTCGTACAGGGATGAAACGGCCGGCATGGATGAGGTTACTAATCCCAGTTTGCCGCATTACGAGTCCTTCACGAGTCCTTATATTGATACTCGTCCTTTACCCTACGGCGCTTTTAGTCCTTTATGGTGATAATTAAGCTGTCTTTCTGGGTTTGTTTCCGTTGTGCGTGTTGCCCCTGCCATTTCTTATTTATTCTTCAAAGTAAGTGTGACCCTTGATGTAAGTGTGATAGGCCTTCTGTAACTTGTTTTATCAAGATCATCTCCTCATTACAAAACAAAACGTTTCTTTAAATATTTCGTGGTGAGGAGATGTTCCTGACAGAGCAGGACCTCCGCACTCCGCTCTCGGTCCTACACTACGAAAATCTTCGACGCGCAATCGTATCCCTATCAAGAGCAGAACCTCACTATGTATCAGGAAGTAAGAAATGAGATAATTTCAACGATGTGCATGAGTGTCTCTGCATACGTCTTTCAAGGTCGACGTGGGATTAGAATGTGCGTTAATGCCAAAAGCTCGTGCTTATCTGATGATGAGGCGGATCACAATTCACTGTTGTCAGTAAGATACATAAGTACATATCGGCTTTTCCACATTCCATGAAGTGCTGATTCCTGACCTCTCCCTTTTGATATCGTTGCCGTGAAGACATTGGACATTCGGTAGCAATTCCAGTGCAATGCAGCATAAAGTCTATGTAAGTGATGTCAGAACAGGTTTTTTTACCGTCCTGCACGTGTGGAAAGAAGCCCGGGGAAAACGGAGAGAAAATATGCTCAACGCGCAGTGCGATCCGGAAAAGGAAAGTAGTCGATGATGTCACGAGGACTGTGTCCCTACCTGGACCAGCATCGCCTCTTGCCTCTTGCCACCACCACCGCTAGCTATTATTGGTTCCCAAATTCACAAAGTATATGTCCTCAAACTCACGCAGACTTTCGTTCAATCAGCCTTTCAACTCTGGCGCATTTTACTCATCTCAGAACGAACGTGAAAGCACAGACTCGCTCTTTGGAGATTTGAGCGAGCAGGAGCGGGACACGTTGATTGGATCATGGAAAGGTGTATATGCTCGTGGTATGTTCGCCTTCTACTATTCTTGTGCTATCGCGACTTGTCCACTGATTATGCGGGATCAGATATCATCGAGTCGAAAGTGGTCACCGTGGACGCCAACATAGAGGTCGAGGAGGCCTGTAACGTATGTACTTGAACTAGAAGGCACTGTCGTTTCAACAAGTCGTTGCAGAAATTGCTATCGGAAAGCATAGACTGCCTGGTAATAGTGGATTCCGCCTCTCCACCTTCCATGATGGGAAGGGATGACCACCGGACAGGACTGTTTGACGTGTGTCTGTTCGATTCAAACGATTGGGCAGGGCCACTGATACTCTGACCTCCAGTTTTCAGATGTCAATGCCTTTCTAACGTTAGCGGCTACACGGCACACTCTTCCACCCGATATTATACGAGAGAATGCGAGACTCAATCGCGTCGTTGAGGCTGCCAAAGCTGGAAAGGTACCCGTCCGGCTAGTCAGCAGTCCGTTCCTCTACATTTTAATTTCCTTTACATCCACATGACAATCGGTGATTATTCCAGATTTTTCTGATAAGAATCCCTGTGTGGTTCTTCCCTACAATGCCAATGTGATATCACTCCTCGAGGCATTTGCTCGGGGCACTCATCGAGGTGAGTTCTCGTTTATTTGGCGGGGAATTCTCACTGACTGTCTACAGTATTCGTCCAGAACACAATCCCCCCTGTAACAGGATCAAATAACCCGCAGTTACTAGGCATGGTCACTGATAAGGGGTTTTTATCTTGGTTCGCGAAATACGCCAAAGGGTTGGCTATCATCCCTTCTTCTCCTCCACTGACTACTGATATCTCCGCCTTTTCTCCTCCTTCTCATGCATCTTTTTCGAGAAGGGAAGGAAGAACGTTACAGTCGCCGCTTGGGCGCTTGCTCTCCAGGTCCCTTTACGAGCTCGCATTCCCGCTTCTCAATATCCATACCGCAGTTGTAGCGGCAAGTTCTGTAGCAACCGTTCTGGATGCGATGAGACTCATGAGTGAAGATGGTGTGAGTAGCGTTGCGGTTCTGGATGAAGAATCGGGAATTTTACTTGGGGCCGTTAGTGTGACTGATATTGGTCAAGTGAGTCGTTAGTCGACTTTCCGATTCTTTTTGGTACTTATTCTTAGGATAGTTCGTGGTGCCGTCACAGACTAATCACATTCTAGGGACACCTTTAAAGCAATTTGTGTCGACAGTTAGATTACCATACGGGTCGACAGATGGGGCGGACAGATACCCAGGTTCGTGTGAGAGCCTCGATCATACGTTTCGTAAAGTTGAGAATGGATGGCAGTATATTCAGTATTTCCATCAAGCTCACTTGTCTACACAATCGAGAAGTTGTTGGCTAGTACGTCAGCTGTCAACATGTCACTCCTGTTTTGCTGACACTCGGCAGCAAATGCTCATCGGTTATTCGTGACTGGTGAGGCTGAAAGTGCGAATCCCGTGTTATCGCCCAGTTCTTCAGGGAACCTGACAGGAATAATATCCATTGTCGACAGTATGTGTATCCATTGGTTTTTCAACTTGTCTCATCTGTCAACGGTTTCTAGTTCTATCGCTATTCGCACATTTGGCCCGTATTCCTGATGTTGATCCAAGGCGCATGCAGAGACACCGGCGGGCATCGTCTACATCCTCACATTCTTCTGATATTGAGGCACTGCTACGCACACGATCCAGCAGTCGAGCAAGCATCCGTCGAAGTCCAAGCTTTGGCATGGTGTCTTCGTCACCAGGATCGAGCGTGATGTCTTTTAGTGGGAACAACTCTCCTGTGAGCATGCGACCCAAGAGCCCGGGTATGCTACCTGTGCCTGACATTGGTGGTGCTCTTGGAGGGTCGTTGTATGGGGTAGGTATTGTGGGACGGCGGGGAAGCATGAATGCTTCGTTGAGGTCGAGAAATTCAAAAAGGGACTCTGTACAGTAAATAGTGTCGGCTGAATTCCGGATTTATGGACTTTGGGGATATGTTGTTCACCTGTAATATAATGAAAATCAAATTCCATGCTTTACTCTATTGTATAAAAGCCGCTCACCTCTATTCTAGTCCATTTCTGATCCTACTTTGTGACTCGACCCAATATCGAAACTGCATCATTCTAGCGAGTCACATCGCCGTAGAGATTGTGAACGAAGAAGAATTCGTTATACATACTTTGTTTACAATCCACTACACCGCCAGTTTCCTCTCCAAAGTTCTTCAAAGCTTATATATGTCCTGGAGAAGATTCTGAGAATTGGCATTCTTCTTATTGCAGATGCCGCATTCATAATATCATAATTGCGCTTTTACGCCTTTATATCCAAGCCAATATTTCCTCCTAGCTGTGCCACTTTCTTCTAAGCCGTTTTTTTTGTTCGGTGCTCCGGATTGATCCTTTAATACACCTCTGCTTTGCCTGTTGACGCCAATCGCGTGGCTTTCTTCTAAGGAATTCCAACGTTTTCAATAAGTCTAATCGGAAGTCAAAGCAATTTATCTTGAGAGTTATCGGGTATTCAACTGTTTAGCAAATAACCGCGTTCCTGGTATTGGTTTTTGGGGCTGTAGGATGGAATTTTAGAGCCGGTCGTCCAGCTGACTCCTCATCCTGGCATCGCGCTCGAGGATGTTGGCAATATCCGGAGGAATGATGTATTATGTTAAGAAGCAAGCTGTATTTGTTCCTTGGAGGCGTTCGGGGACCTGACTTCGGTGTATGGCGGAGAAAATGCGTATCTGGAAGAGAATGAAGACGTAGGCCTTGCCACCATTGTTACCATATATCTTGGGCATTCAAGTTTGCAGGAGCGGCATGTGTGGGTCTGTTATGAACACAAATTGTTGTTTCGGCCTCAAGCAGCGTCGGATCGATATTCCGATCAATGAGACTTATAATGATGTGACAGAATAAGCAATGATGGTACAATGTCTGTTGCTCTTGGACTTGGTGTGCCTCCGCACACCCCCCATGCAATTTCCGTCTCTCTGCCTACCTGGAAGGACAATGTTGGTTATGAAGAGGGCGAGAAACGGGTAGTCAACAGCATGGTCAATGGCTATCCCCGCTTTTTCATTCATCTCTCCATCAGGAAACTCGCAGATATCTGCCAACACAAGTATGCCGTGGGCAACGAAGAATGCATGCTCTTTCCTACCCGAAGGATCGCAGAAGAATGCAGAGACTTTGTCAGACGCCGTACTCTTCAGCTCGGTCGTCAGCCCGTCCAGCCCCGGCTCGTTCATCTTTTCATCTGTCCTCAAACTTCCGGCTCACAACCATCTGCACCGCTTGCTACGACCAATACGGCCGATTTGCATATTGTGCTGTATCCAAGTGACGAGTCGTCCATCGCGAGAGAGTTCTGGCAGCATACTGGCTTTGGAATCTCCTCACGCCTCGCAGAGAGATGTCTCTCGCTCCTCCCTCATGAAACAAAACCGTTGGACGTTCATACTTCACCAGCTCCGATTGCTCGCTTTCCGATGAAAGGAGGTTATAACAACCGTTATTCCGTCAAAGGTCTGAAGACTGTCGGCGCATCTCCACCGCAAGAATTCTCGCCAATGGAAACCCCAGCTTCAGCTGAAGACCTCTCCTCTGATCACTCGACATACGTTGAAGAACGTTACGGCCGCAATCTACCTATCGCGGCTGCTGCATTGGCTAAAAGAGCGTTACGTCGTCGCGTCGCGGGGACGCTGATCAAAGATAATTGGAGTGATACGGATTGCGGTGGTGTACCGTGTGCGGGGCAAGAAAGTGTCAAAACCGGTCCTAGCTCAAGAGGCGTGGCCAGTGTGACGGAAGATGATGTATACCTATTTCCCTGTGGAATGACGGCGATCTGGAGTGCACATCAACTTGCGAGACAGGTTAGGCCTGAAGGCAAGAGTGTCTGCTTCGGGTGAGCATCTCATTTTTTTGACTTGGAAGAATACCTATATGACATTTCTTTGTACAAGGTTCCCGTACACTGACACTCTGAAAGTTTTGCGAAAGTGGGGACCTGGGGCTCATTTTCTTGGAAATGGACTCGATGAGGATATTGATGCACTCGAGAAACTCCTTGAATCCGAATCTAAAAGCGACCCTTCCAAGCCGCCTGTCCTTGCTCTCTTTGCAGAGTTCCCGTCCAACCCATTGCTCAGATCAGCCAATCTGCCGAGACTCAGGGCGCTTGCTGATAAATACGACTTCTTGATTGTCGTGGATGAGACCATTGGTAACTTTGTCAACGTTGACGTCTTGAAGTACACGGATATCGTTGTGAGTAGTTTGACTAAAGTATTCAGTGGATCGAGCAACGTGATGGGTGGAAGGTTCGTTCGTCACTTCCTTTTTGAAGATGACCAAAAGCTAACCCACATTCTTAGCCTTGTACTCAATCCTCAAAGTCAACATTATACTGCTCTCAAATCTCAGCTTTCCGAGACCTACGAAGATACCTACTTTGACGGAGATGCGGTTTACATAGAACGTAATTCTCGCGATTTCAAACGTCGTATCAAGATCATCGACGACAATACCACTGCTGTCTGCGATTTTCTCCGCTCACGCTCTATTGTTGGAGGATCGACTTCCTCGCAGACTGCCATCAAAAACGTCTTTTACCCAAAATATATCACGCGCGAAAACTACGACGTTTGTCGCGTCAAACCTTCACCCTCACTTCCTTCAGGTGGCGGTTTCGGCGGTCTATTTGCCCTCACATTTACATCTCCTTCGGCATCCGAGGCGTTCTTCGATGCCTTACAAGTGCAAAAGGGACCGAGTTTGGGAACGAACTTTACGTTGGCGTGTCCATATACGATTTTGGCGCACTATGCAGAGTTGGATTGGGCGGAGGAGTTTGGAGTAGAGAGGGGGATTGTGAGAGTGAGTGTTGGGATGGAGGAGAGAGATACGTTGCTTGATGTGTTTGGGAACGCTCTCAAGGTTGCTGAAGAGGCTGTTGCAAAGGGTTTGTGATCTGCGAGGTGATGATTTGCTTTTGTGGTTTTGGTGATTTTTGTTCGTGATCCTCCAACAGGGTGTGCTGTCCTCGACGTTTTTTGTATCCAACTACAATGTTCTGATACCTTACTTGCTTCGTCTGTCTTTCTCTCCAGCGTGTTTTCCTCCAACAGGATGTATCATAGGATTATCACTACAGTGCATAGGGCACATTGTATCCAACTACAAATTTTCTCCGCTTTCAAACTTTCGAACTGATTATTCACAAAAATACAGATTATTATATTGATTTCGTCCTCTAAAGCTTTCGTATGACAATCAGCCCAGTGGGAGGCCCTCTTCATTCGGATCCTTGGAGCAGCGTTTGCACCTCCCTGGAGTCGTCATAGTGCGCTCGCCAGTTTCGATTCTACGGTGGGCGGGTATCTCATGGTATCGTTGGCCTCGAGAGCAAAAGGGTGGCGTTCGAAACACGACATAATAAAAGAGGCTGTGAATCAAAAGAGAATAAGAGGATCCGTTACCGTTGAAACGTTGAAAGTTCTGGTTTCCAAGCAACTGCGGGCATAGTAATACGTCTCGTGGGGCCCTACAACGACGCGTCTAAGCTACTAGAAAGAATAATGGTGTTTGATTGGCGTCTAATTGAGTGTGCGTATACTTGATTGTCATCACGTGATCATGCGTCCTAATGAGTAAGTCACACCACGTCACAGTAGATGATTCTGGATTTCCCCTACCTTATGTTGTATATTCCTTGTTTGTTTTTCCCTTTCGAAGATCAACAACGTTATTGTCATGCACGCCACACTGTTATATCGCAACAGGAGTTATATAAAGGCCTTGATTACTGAGGTGTGACGTGTGGTCAAAACGGAAGGAACTCAAAAGACATTCCAGTTTTTTGGATTCTGCTATACGATGATACTTTCCTCCGACCATTGGGACATCAGTGGATTCGATATCGGTTCTCTCGATCAAACAATTACTCGAATCTACCTCGTTGCGCATGAGAACGAATTCAACCAAGGTTCATCTTCAAGACCTGTTCTTGTGAATAAATGGTCTATTTACCTTGCTATATCGAGAAAACGTTCGGTTCAAGTTGATTTTGGTGTTGGAAAGAAGGGAGTGGTTTGTCTTGTGGATAGAGATGATACACAGTGTTTTTTGCGGAGAAGCACTGGTGCGTTTGTGATTGCGATTTCTTTGGTTAAACATCGGCGGCGTAGGATGGAGTCACCGATTCATCTCAAAGTTCAAGACGTCCTTACTATCCTCATTCGAAATGGACGGGATCGATATAAAGTCCAGAATGATGATGCTGTTGCTGACGATTCGAGATTTTGGATTTATACTGTCGTTTCTGATTTTGTGAAAGAGGGGATTGTGGAGGAGAAAGATAGGGTGAGGGTTTGGAATGTGATGAATAGGTATTGGCCTTTTCCGAAGGGGTCGCGTTCTGTTTCGTGTCCGATTGTTACTAAAGGTGTTTTTGTGTCCTGATTATCCACACTGTCGTTATAAAACACATATGATATATCGCCGTTCATTTTCTCTTCTTATTCAAAATTGACACCTTTCACTACATCCTCCCATTCATCCAATACATCCAACATCAGCTTACACTTATCCCTCACATTCGTCTCCGCATCACTCCCTAACACAAGATACCTCGGCCACCCGGTTTTCCCCTCTGCAACACCTTCACCATGAACGATATCAACGACGATGCGCATAGCTTTATATGGGTCTCCAGGTTCATTACCTTGGATATTTTTGAAAGCTTCTTGTGCGGATTGACGGAGGGTGTCGTAATCGTGAAAGAGGTGGGTGGTGTTCCAGCCTGTGGCGTAGATGTTTTCGGTACGGAAAGAACCTGGTTCGATGAGGAGGGTACGGATGTTAAAGGGAGATAGTTCGGTGTGGAGGTTGTCCATGAATACTATGTGTGTGTGTGTTTTAGAGGAGATTAGGAAAGATTTTTGGTGAAATCGTTTTTTTTTACCTCGGAGGGAGGCTTTGACCATTGCATAAGATCCGATACTCTTGTTTTTTTACCGTTTAATGATAAGGTGGTAGACACAAAAAGTTATTGGGCGTACGGGAAGTTCGGTTCGCCATGCTGATCGACTACCGATTGTGATAATCGTTCCTGATCTTTGGTGACGCATGTAAGGAAGAAGAGCGAATGTGAGTTTTAATGTGCCCATGACGTTTTCATCTATGAGTCTTTGAATGACGGAGGTCCTTTTTGAGGAACGTAAAGAGATTGATTTTCGGAGGGTGTAATTGAGTGAACTTACCCTGATTCCTCGAGTATTCCTCTCCATGCCCAACCTTGGTATCATTTATCAATCAGTACAATAAGAATGAATGAATGAATCTTACCAGCATTATTAACCAAAACATCCACACCACCCCAAACACCCACCGCATCCTTTACCAACTTTCTCATCCTCTCCTCATCATCACTCAACTGCATCTCAAACACTTTCAATCGTTTTCTTTCAGAACTATCGACTTCATCAATGAGTTTTTGGATATTGGAAAACGAACGGGTGGTGGCGAGGACGTTGTCGCCGCGGTGGAGAGCGATGAGAGAGAGACGGTAGCCGAAACCTGAAGAAGCGCCTGTGATGAACCAGGTTAGTGGCTTGGATTCGAGGAGCATTTTTCCAGGTGATGAACTTCTGATCACGGTTAGTATGTTCACGGGTTCAAGTTCACACCGGTGTCATGTCAATAAAAGATAGCACTCTATTAGCAATTATATATATATATATAAATCTACTTGCGCAAACCAATCAACTTCCTCCCTCTCGCTCTTTCCAACTCCTCCATCCCCCTCATCCCCACACCCTTACTCAACTTGATCCCTTTCCCACCCACACCATCCCCCATTCCCGTAGGCGCATGACCGGCCTGCAACATCCTAAACACCGCCTTGACCACATTCAACTTATTCCTACTCCCCCACACCTTCGCACTCACATCCTTAAACCCCGTCGCCCTCAAAATCTGATGTATAAATGGATTACAACGTAACCCAAAACCAACAGGACGAGGACGCATGATGATACGTGTTGCACCTAATTTAGTGGATAATTCGGTCCAGATGGTACGTTGTTCGTAGAGAGAGACGTAATCCATGTTTTGAATGGCTTTGGTACGGGCTTTGGTGAGGGCGAGACGGGAATCGGAATCGGTGGAGGAACCGTAGCCGATGAGACCGTTACCGTTACCGACGCAGACTAGGAATTGTTTGCGGGCGATTTTACCTTTGGGGGTTTGTTGTTTGACGGTGCGGGAGAGGAGGATGGTGGAGTAGAGGGATTTGATTTCGGAGGGGGAGAGGTGGAGGGAGGCGCGGGTTGCTGATGTGGATTCGGGTGGAGGTGAAGAGGAGGAGGAGGAGGAAGGGGAGGGAGAGGGGAGGTCGTCAAAGATGGAGATGTGGTTGCGGACGATGACGCGTCCACCGAGAAAATTGGGAGTTGGAGGAAAGTCGAGGACGTCTCGGGCGTCCAAGGGAGAAGCATCCAAAAGACTCGGCGGGCGTCCATTTCCGTCGGATTTGGCGTCTGTGGTGTGTGATTAAAAAGTAGACAAGACATTCAAGAGAAACTTGCCTGAAGGAGGTTGTGGGTCCCTTGGTCGTCGTGCAGGAATGGGAAACGAAGGTTCTGAACTGGACAGCGAGGAGAACAAACGCGGGCGCAGAATCCGGTACATCGCGCGCGCGCAAAACGAACACGAAAAACAAACACAAGGGAAATTAAAAGTCAGGGACTGGATTAGGAAATCAATTCTCACACTGACCATGTCTTCCGACGACTCGTACCTCTTCCACGTCATCGATAGAGACAAGTAAGTAAAAAAACAAAAGTGGGTGATTAGGTGTAATAACGTTGTTAGCGTGCATGGATTGAATCTTGCGGTTCCGGAAGACGCCAAAGAGTTGATCAAGGAGTGGGCGGAGAGAGAGAGTACGGAGAGGTATGCTGATTCGGGTGTGGATGACCAGGTTTGTTTCTCTTGGCTGTTGTTGGTTGCAACTTTCTGAGTGGGTTTGGATTAGATGATCATCCATATTCCATTTACTGAAAACGTCAGGCTGCGTTCTATTCTACTCAAACTCGGTGCGCGTTCTACAAATGGATTATTCCTACTGCTATAAGGTATATAGGACGGGGTGAATTAACGCCACGACATCTGCGGATCTATGCGAACCATAACACGATTGTCGATTTTGGAGATGCGGAACATACCAAACCTCAATTGAACATTTCTCTCCTCGAAGGCGAGACGGGTGTTGTTGAATACCCGCTTCACGTAGCCGCCTTTGCGAGCGTGCATTCCCTTTCACTCTTTTTCGTGAGTGTGTTCCGTAGTTCTCTGACGGGTATTCATGTGTGTGTGTTAGAATGAATCGGTGGGAGATGATGTGTCGAGAGTGTATTTTATTGGATTCAAGGGAGATGTGAGATCGACGAAGCAGGTTGTGAATTCAATGTTGGATGTGCCTACGCCGAATGCGGGGGATGCGAGGGTGGTGGATCGGTTGTCGGAGAGAGCGGCAGGGCAACAGACGACGGCGCGGTAGTCCAGTTTTCTAATATCACATCTTTCTGACGGGGGAGTCTATCAAGCATGAGGTCGTAGATTTCGTCAGGGAGAGTGTAAGGTCGGGGAGCGAGTAAGAGATCGAGGCTCTTGTAGGGCCAGTCTCGGTCGAGGAAGAGTTGGATGAGAGAGGTCCGAATGAAACGGGCGATGGGGGTGGGTGAGAGCTCGTAGCGCTGCTCGTAGCCTGTTGCGTAGTGTTCCATCTGGCTCAGCGCGTGGATGGCAGGCGAGCTGGGTGCGGCGTGGATGACCAGGGGCCGGGCAAGGGCAAGAAAGTGCCGATCAGCGTACCCTTTGTGCGCGAGGATGAGTGCGGTGTGCGTGAAAAACGGTGTGAATTTGGGAATCGACGCGCGGTGGACGAGGTCATCGACGATCGCGTCAAACGGCGAACGAGCGGTGTGGTGTCGATCCGGGACGAGGTGCAGCCAGGCCACATATTCAGCCAGTTTTTCACCAAAAGCACCGGTGAGTTGGCGATTTCGGAGACAGGCCAAGGCGACCTGCGCAAATTCAGGTCGAGGCGTGATCGTCTTGCAATTTCCGAGTAGTTTGTACGGAGACGCTCTGCTGCTGAAAACCGACCAGCGCGGACGAGCGAGAGCAGAGCCATCCCACGTGACTTATGCAGTTCACCCTCCAACACGTCATCCACGCTCAACACATCTCCGCTGCACAGGGCTTGGGCTCCGAAATCATTGTGGGATGCACCAACGGACAACTCACAAGGTTTGTCCTCGAGCAGCAGGCCTATATCGCACAGACCACCGTCACCATCCCCAGCGAGAAACCTATTGATGACCTTGTCGTTCTTCCCTCGCTTTCCCGGCTCCTCGTTCAAGCAGATCACCAAATCTACTTTTATACCCTCCCGTTTCTCGACCTCGTCAATATCAAACCTATTCGCAATGTCTTGACGTTTGCTGTCGATCATAGACATCTCCAGAGACCCCCTGTCTTGGTCAACGAGCCCGTCGAGTTTTCCGTCATCAAACGTACTGGGATTGCCATGTTTTCACTCAGAAACGATAAACTCTGGTATCAAAAGGTGTGTGTTGTTATACTATCATCTCAATTATATCAGTAATTGACATTCCTTTTAAAGGAAATTCCTTTACCACAAGGATCCCCACTCGCACTCACAGCCCGCCGAACAGGTCACCATCTCTGTTTCGCAGACAACGAATACTACAACATGGTCGATTTAGACCAAGCTTCTCTCTTTCAACTCTTACCTTTGAGACAGATTTTGGATCCAACACCGTGGAAGGTGGAACCCATTGTCACCGTCATCGGTGAGAATGAGTTTTTGATCACGAGTTGGACGGGGTCTAGTGCGTTGGGTGTGTTTATTACCGGTGATGGCGATCCTGTCAGAGGCACTTTGGAATGGGCAGGGTATCCAAAGGCTGTTTGTAGGTGCCCTGTTTTGATAGTAAAGATTTCTTTTGACGTCGAATGTCAGGCCTGGATTATCCGTATATCACGTCGCTGTTACCGAACGACGCGATAGAAGTGCATAGCGTCGAAACTCAGACTATCGAACAAGTCCTCGAGCCAGGTCCCAATGCAGAAAGACTCGCTTTACTCCCCAGTTTACATGGCTTTCTCGTTCCTCTCTCTCATCGCTCAGATAAAATGCGTAAAATAAAGATGGACATAGTAGGAAAAGATAACACACTAAGGTAGGCCTCTTATTAGAAGGGGGAGAGGGTTAGAACTAGAGGGCTTTTTACCGAAATCCCTCATACAATGCTACTACAATGGTTAAACTACAACAACTAAGACTTAGTGAGTAAATAGAAATTTTCATGCTATGTTCAGGGCCCCAAATACTATAGCCTGAAAATTGTTCTACTTCCCCAACTTGTGGTTGTGGCATGGGCTGCGGCTGTACTGTGACGAGGCGTCGATTACTAAGACTCGAACAATTCTCGACACACGAAAAATGACAAGAGTAAAGTATCTCTGTTCTGTACGCTACGAACCAGCGAGCCTTATATACTCGACAGGTCAATACATTCAAGTCATTTTCCTAATCTATAGGTAATCTAGATATATGAGTTTTTATACGACCTAATAAAGAAAGGAAAAGAAAAGATAAATAAGAAAAAGGAAATGGTGATTACTAAGCCTATGCTCTACATACGCCCTCCAGAGAATTTAGAATAATTCTCTAGTTACATCAGGAAAAGGTAAAGTGACTCAAATTTGACTTATGCAAACTTATAAAAATCATAAGTCAGTATAAGTCATTTTTGCATAAGGCATGTCACTGTCTGAGGTTCTGACTTATGCAATACTTAAGAAACCATAAGTACATAAGTCATGAGGATTTATCTTAAGCTGCATAAGTAAGTACTTTTTTTTTTTTTTTTTTGTAATCAAGTGGCCGTTCAAGCCTTCTATTCCAGCGATATAAGTACATGCAAACACTACGTACAACATGGTGAGAATATGGGTGCCATGACGTGTTCCCGAACAGAAAAAGAAAACATATCCTGCGCGACTAGGTCAAGCGCTATCGTAGAGAGAAAGAAAAATAAAATAAAATAAAAATAAATGTCCGATCGAGAAAGAATGATACATCAGTGTGCGGCCCCGGAACGAATCAAACAGCCAGGCACAGACCATACCTGGTAACGGAACGCGAGACCAAGATAAAGTCAAGCGGAGAGTAGACATAAGAAAATGAAAACGAATGTTGGTAGGCCAAACCGGCGCTAACTCCCGAAACGTGTTTTGACGCGCGCTGATCACTTCTTAGGGAATTGGCGCCTCAGCCAATCCCTATCAAATCGGTTCTGCCAGAATGGACACGAAGTGTCCGTAGCAGAGTGGTCGCGTTTCGTCTTGCCTGCCACACTACAGTTGACACAAGACCTAGCTTCTGGATCGCGCTTGGAATGAGCGCAGTATTCGTGATGGGCGGCTTCAGAATGAGGGAGCCCGCAGAGTGGACAGCGTATACCTTTTGATCGGCATACGGAAGAATGATGACCCCACCTCATACACCTAGTGCACAAGGCAGAGCCGGGCCGTGGAGCTGCGCCGCGGATTTGACAGTTACGACCGCCAATGACGATCGTCTTGCCGATGTAAGAGCGGGCCGAAGTGCCCGCAACAGAATCGCATATGTCGACCCAAGCAACACACGTGTTGCTATGAGCCAAGGTCCACATGAATTGGACAGCGTGCTTGATGGCAATGGAGAGCTCCTTACCAACCGGCGAAATTGAAAGCGCGTTGGTGAATGCGCTGCGCTGAGTGGATTGCCAAACCTTTGGTTCGGTGGGGATCATAGGCACGTTGATAACCTTCAAGTAGGATGTCGAGGTGATGGGGGAGGATTTGATGGGCACAACGCCCGCGATGGTGACGAGGCGCCGAATGTGTTTGAGAACACATGCGGTCTCGGAAGAAGAAAGAACCCGGCTCGCGGCAATGAAGATGCCGGATCCAGAGTCCTCGGAATGTTCGAGAATGACGTCAGAGTTGACGTCATCTTGGAGGTGCTTGTTTATCTCGACAAGCATAGCCGGGGAAATGTGACTGGCGCGGATAGAAGATCCGGCCGGTGGAGTGAGCTGCACGCCGCGGCGCGAAGCGCCGTGGCATGTGTGGCGAGCCCTACGCTTTCTGCCCGAAGGTTTGAATGCAGGGGCGATGGCGACAGCCGCGGGAGCCTGAGGACGGAGGGGAGGCTGCTGTTGAGGGGGACGGCGAGCAGCGGCCTTGGCGTACGTGTTATTCTTAGAAGGGACAGGGTCCTTTCCAAAAATGGGAGGCTGGGGTGGAGGAGGGGGGGTCAGCTGCGCCGGTTTCGCCTTCTTCGTTTTTCGCGGGGTCATGTCCATGTCGGCCGACGGAGACCGTGGCCGAGGGGTGGCTGTACCCGAGGGAGTAGGAGGAGGAGGGGTTGGTTCGAGTGCCGGTGGCGGGGGATTGACCGACCCGATTATCATCGCGAGCTGCTCACTGAAGGAGCCGATGCCTGCGACAGAGGAGATCTTCGTATCATCAAGATCGCGACACTTGATGATAGTGTGTGTTGCTCGCACCACGCAATCCGTGAACTGCGCGTAGAGCGGGTGATCACCTTCGATGTCCTCAAACATACGAATCGTGGTGTTGATGAGTTTGATCATACCCTTCTGACCAGCGGTCAGGACGCGGGAACGACCAGAAGAGGGGGTGGAAGTCGGTGCCGGTGTCGAAGTCGACGGGAACGGTGCCGGAGATGGTTTGTCCAAACCTCGGGAGCCCGAGGCGTAGGACAGGGGAGTGAAGGAGGAGTCTGGGAGCCCAGACTGCCTCGAAGGTGTTGGCGCCGTCATACGAGACGCCGCCGGGAGCTCGAGTTCATCTTCCATGTTCCTCGCCACTTGTAGAAGAGCCCGCCCAACCGCACTGTTGAACATGCCCTCCGGAATCTCTCCTTCGTCAGACCAGTCGCCCGAGTCCTCAAAGTCCTCGCGCGTATCCATCGTAGAACGTAGTGTATTGCTACTCAAGTATATTGAGGTGCTTCGACACCTCTAGCGCACGCTATGTTTCCGAGGTGAACCTTTGTTTCCTTTTATGGCCAATTTCCTATTTTATCTTCTTATTCTATCTTTACTGCCGCGATCTCTCCGTTTCACTTTCCGTTCGTTCCGACATAAAAACTATACAGTCTTTTATACATTTCTATACAGTTTTACAACTAGGTTTTCTCTTCCGTTCTTGCCGAAGTACTTATACGCAAAACCTTAAACTTCTACCTCAGTGATCAACACGAGTATCGTTGTCACTGAGGTAAGTTCTATACCTGTCCGTTTATTCTAGTACTTACCAGTTGTAGTCACCTTCGTTTTAGGTAGAGTTCTTATGTAGTGATCAACACGAGTATCATTGTCACTGAGTCACCTTCGTTTTAAAGTACAAGCACTGAGACTTCCAAAAGAGGAAGGTAGTGGTTGCAGTTCAAGAAGCAATTGCATAAGTAAGTACTTAAGACAGTAAGAAGATGTAAGAGAGTATAAGCTCAATCATAAGGAACAAAGAATTATATTCATATAGTAAATACAATACATCATGTATAATACAGATTTCCTAAAGAGGAAATAGACCCTGAAAAAAGCGGACAAGAGGGATATGACAGCAGCCAGGGGAGTAGAAATGGAAAATGGGGGGAAAATGATGAGAAATGTGATTCTAAAAGTAACAAATGAGTATGAGTAGATGAAGAGTCAAAAAGCACTCACCAAAGACTAGAGATCCCCCCAAAACTCATCCACATATCATCCTCACATCTCCTCTCAAAACCTTCCCAAAATAGCCCTAAAAAAGCGTCCAAAATAGGCAAAAAAGCGTCCTAAACCAGCCTAGAATTAGCTGGGAGAGAGCTAGGGAAGGGAAGGAAAGTTACTCACTTGAATATAAGCCTAGGAGAGCAACGAGGAGGGAAGGGGAGGGAGGGGAGGGGAGGAATGATGGTGGTGATGAGGAAGGATCAATGTTGTGCTCGAAACAGAAGTTCAACATGTCACATGATGTCACATGACTGCTGGACTTGGGATTTTCGAGTCAAAGTTCCTCAAATCATAGGTAGGAGATATTTTCGGGTCATTTCTGCATGGATTTTAATAATCTAAAAGTGTATTCCTATAGCTTCGAGGTCGGGGAGTCCGAATATGTCGTTAGATCTTTTGTTAGATGAAAGCCTATTGAGATATTGCACATTTAACATATGATAAACACAAGATTACGCTGTAGCTCCTCCAATATTGATCGGATAATAAATCTAAAACCAGATTCGAATTTCTGGACCTTGAATACATATACTTACACTCTTCAATCATCATAATCGGCACAGTAACCAGTAGAAAACATGGCATTCTTGTTATGTTTTTCTGTATCTCCATAACTGGTATGTTTTCCGACAAAGGCATACATATAAACTTATGTTCTTTTAATATTCTATGATTTGTCGTGATTTCTCCAGAATTTTCTGGTTAGTAGAGCAGGCTCTACGACGAGTCTATCTGCAGTTAACAATGACTCCCCCCATCAGCAAAACGGCTAACTACTTGCAACTATTTTTCGTACTTATTTATGGAAAAAGTACGAAAAGTAGAAAAAGAATTTTCGTCTACTTGAAAATTTACTTGTTGAGTTTCTGCACAAGTGCTACATCCCATACAAGTATACAAGTAAAAAAAGTAGGACAAGGACACTGATGCGCAATAAGTAATCAATAAGTATAACAGGCCAGGTAGACAAGGCATCATAATAGTCGGCAATCCTTCTCGCTTTTTCTTTTTCCGTGCCAGCTTCTACAAAGAGCCAACCAAGCTGCTACTCGAACTTTGCTTCCACAGGCCAAACCTCTCCTCTCGCGGGCAGGCCAGGATGATGCAGTGGGAGAGCAGAGGCGAAGTTTTCGAAAAAAAAATGAAAGCCAAACATGATCACATGACATGTAAGCGCAATGACACATGATGGGCACCCAGCCACCTTTTCGCATCTTTCACTCTGCCGTCATCAGCGCAGGATGCCACTGGATGGCACCATTCCGATATTGGCCAAGAAGGCTCCAACAGACCGATTTCATTTTTATGGCTCCGATTTGCTGCAAAACGACGCTGAACTATGCGCTGCTATCCGTTTGTGCCTTATCGGGGAGGATCAAATAAAGGTGGCGAATATCATTTTCAAACATGAGTGGAAGGGATGGAAAGTGTGGAAACCTCAACCGTCGGCTGTAAATATTGCTTTTGCTTTTCTCAGAGCAGACTTACAATCCGCAATTTTTGCACTAGCTTTTTCGTGATTTCATGTCATGGGCTCAAAGTGAGGATGGCCAGCTTCAACTCAAGCCTGGAATTCGAAATGCGATCCGAACTCGAAAAGAGCATCTTCGAGGTATTCGTGCACGAAAACGAGACACCATATCAGCAGGTCGCCTTAATCCTATTTCATTTGACAAAGATTCTTTCCTTCGGTCTATTCCCAGTCACGTTTACGCACGCTTTCCAACCGAGCAAGAATATCCTTCTCCCAATCTTTTCATCTGCGAATCTGAAGCTATCTACGATCGCAACACATCTTTCCTATTCCGCCGGACTCTTGCTGATCGCCGTATTGCACGCAAGTTTGTTCAAACTCTCGATGTGAGCAAACTTCAGCATGATGTATGCGAAGAGGAGAGTGGCATATTTTTTGATGAAAATGATATGGTTATGGTAGTCATCCGGAACGCATGTCCCGTTCAGGAACTTGTTGATTTTGTTGACGCAACCATTTGCACGATTGTCGAAACAAGGAATCACATACGGGTGCGGCGTTTACATGTATTGGCGTGTGATTGAAACTCATTAGACATGTATAGAAAGAAGATCCAGGACATCTCTCCCAAATGGGAATGTCAGCTGGTTCTCGAAGTGCATCTCAACTCGATTGGGTGAAAAACATTCGAGTGCGTGCAAAAGATGAAGACGAACACTTGAAAAACGATTACAATGCAAGTTGTGCATTCGCGATGTTCTGGAATCTTTGCCGTACCATTCTTCCTGATGATATTATTAGCGACATTGAGGAGTTCATGAAAACAGCTGGACCCGATATGCGGATGGACGGCCATGGCCGCATGCCAATTAATGATGATGGGACGGGTGAATTTACATTGAGTATCGGAGGCGAACATTGGAAGTTTTGTAAAGCCCATCTCGCTCCCCCAGCTGGTGTTATGGCGTCCAATTATGCAAGGTGAGTTCAGGGAAGCAACCTTTTTTAATTTAATAGTGTCGTTTAACAGTATTTTCATTATAGACATGTCCATCGAGAGAATCAACCTCATAAGTGGGCCGTCGCTTTCACCACATCGAGATCTTTTGACCCAGCTGCAGTTTCTGTTGATGCTGGAGGTCACTTCTTTTTGGCGACACATGGCATTCGTGTTCGAGCTGCTGCCAACACTGTTATTGCGTGGAAACCAATGGATTGGCATGCTACAAGCCTTGCTCTTGTCAATGATTCTGACACTGCGAAGGAGTACCACCAACGAGGATTAGCATTTGTAATGTCATCTCGCTTGCCTGGAGTGATTGAGAAATATCGCCAAGGCTTGATCACTGAAGAAGTACGCGACAAGGAAGCTTTGCAAATACATGCTTCCAATGCTGATGATGATGAAAACGAAGTCATTGAATTTGTGTCAAATTTGCGAAGGTCGGCTCGCATTGCAGCGCAAAAGGAGGCTGCCAAAACATCATAAGTAGATTATCTAATTCTTGTGCACCGTAGTTGTTTCAGTAGCTTCTCGGTAAGGTGTCCCTCCTGGCAGCTCGAGCAAATTAGCAGTTGTTATGTATGTTGCGACAATCATATGTCTACAGAATTTCAAAGGAATGATGATCAGAAAACTTATTTACATAAAAAAGATAATAGTAATCCAAAGATTCTTCGTAAGTAAGGCCTCGAGGTACGGGTTCTTTGAGAAAACATGGTAGCAGATGAACAGAACGGAAGATACTGTCGATATGAAGTACTGCAAGGTCTGGGGTATTCAAATCCTCCCCTTTGAATGCACGCTCAACCAGCCACATTCCTGTATCTTTATCTCTTTCGCTGGTGGTAAATGTATACCACCAGATAAGAGCGCATGGAAAGACTTGATCTCCGTAAGTAAATGAGAAAAACAAAAGAACGCGAGCGATAGCATAGCCATGCAAAGGCTCGCCCCCAATATCTTCAGTGTCCACAAGAACACAATCTTGGCGAGATCCACCTCCCCTCCATGACCATGTTGCTTGAATCCATTCCTTTCGCATTCCTTGAATACCACAGGGATCACTTGGAGCAAAAAAAATGGAAGTTGCAGAACGATGAAGAGATATGGGTCGTTTGAAAACAGGAAAAGGTGGTTTAGCATCGGAATCGGAACTAGCTGATGTACTGCCATTAAGCTGGTCATAGAGAAAGCCGGAAAGAAGCTCAGGTAGCTGTGGCTGTTTAGCATATTCGGCAATTTCTTTTACCGATGCTTTATGATCTGAAAGAAATTTTAAATTATAACATCGATATCAATATTAGTTGCACTTGAAACGTTATCAAGACTTACATGCTTTTGTGCTGAGTTCAATATGAGCAAGCACATCAGGGTCATTGACAACATCAAAGGGACCCTTTTCACTTGTCTTTTTTTCACTATTGTTATATTGTTTTTGCATACGCTCTGGAAAATTGGATTAAGTCAAGTAAAAAAAATTTTAAGCAAAACGTACCAATAGTTTTCAGAGATTTATTGAGCTTAGCAGGATCAAGCATTCCACGGTTTGTGAAGTGAACTCGAGCAGCAGCTAATTTGTCAAGATGCTGGTTGGTAAGTAGCATCTGCTTGAGAGGCTTATTGCGATTGCTACGACGCCAAGGTTCTTTTACCACTTTGATATGTTTTGCTTCTGTAATGGAAGAACAAAGACCATTAGGAGCCCCAAACAAACGAATCATATCCGGATAGTGGTTCATTGAATGTTGTCAGGGCAAGGAAAATCCTCCTGCTCTTACGCCTTCATCCTGAAAAATCTGTCGATATAATTGGAATTGTTGGAGTGCATTTTCCAATTCTTTGAGTGTTTCCTCAGTTATTGTATCTCGGCGGGCAAGATAACAAAACTCAAGGAAATAGCGAACAGCTCGAAGCATCTTGTTTGGGACATATCCCTTGATTGCTGGAAGATATACCTGAAAGTTATAGATGATTGAATTAGAATAGAAAGTCAAAATATATATATATATACCTTCATTAAAGCCTTTGAGTCATCACCTGTCCATTGTTTGAAGCCTCTCCCCTGCGGAAATCTACGTAATCCTCCGAATGGTGGAACTAATGCAATTCTTTGAAAATATTTATCTAAAACGTCATACAAATTGGAAAATGGCTCACCGTCGGTCAATATCGGTCATTATCGCCAATGCTTCTGCTCCAGAATGCTTTTGCTTTATATATATACATATCCATTCCACCAAATGATCTTTGAAAGTGCCTTTTATGAGTTGGTGGAGTAGATCAGGGGAAAGTAACTCATAGACATTAGCACGAGGAAAGTCATCTGTAAATGGCTTTGATAAAATAGTTGGATTGGAAAGGTTCAGCAAAAAAATGAATCATAACTCACCTCAAGATCTCCCACAAATCCATATTCGCTCCACAACTCACCAAGATCAAGAACGTCCCGAAGAGCAGAAAGGTATTCTTTGGTATGATCTATACCTAGATCCTCCAAATTGTCTTTGTGGGCAGTACACCTTAATTGCCATCAGTGATAAGTATTTTATTCAGCTTGTAACAAATACTCGCACCTTGCACACCAGTTCTGAACAATGCCAGCTATAAGAACTTGCTCTGGATAATCTGCAATATATGGCCCAAGACTATAAATTGCCCGACGATACTTCTTATCAGCGCATAAAACAACCTCAGGTACAGTCATCCCAGGTCGAAGAGATGAGAAAATATGAGACAGTGATGTATGAAATAACTGTCGGCGGAAGCGGCGGAAAGCCACGCTATTGCCATGTTTTTTATCAGCTGAAAGAGAATAAAATATTGTTTGATTGACTCAGATAGTGAATTAACAAAATACTTACTTTTTGCGATTGCAAGAAACGCAATCAACACCAATCCTCCTCGGTGAGCTTGTCGTACATTGTTATGAAGATTTCCTATGGACAAGTAGAGCAGATAATACTCTGCTTGACCCGTGGCAACGGTAACGGTAGTCTTGTCACTTCCACATATAATAGGTACAAGCATCGAACCATCGGCATTTGGATATTTGGAAATTGTATTCTTTATGAGCCAAGATTAACAAAAAAGTTTCCAAAATCAAAAGATATACGCACAGCTTGTTCCCAAGCCCAGTTCGCACTCATGAGATTGTGATACTCACGATCGTCATCCTTATTATATTCTCGGTATGGTGAATAATCCATCTCCTTACAAAAGTCCGGGTTCGAGAGCATTCGCCTAACAACAAGGCGAGGATCACGATAAAAGACTTCATGTTGATCTATCATCCACTGTGGCCGATCGGAACCTCCGTCATCGTCTCCTGATTCATCGTCATTCTCATCACGGTACTGAACTGAAAAGCTTTGCCATGGAATATCTCCCACCTCAACCGAGTCAATTGCATTGAATAGTTCTTGATGAGACGAAAAAGGCGCAGTCCCAAACCCCGACTTGTTCCAAATGTGAAATAATTCATCAACATTTCCCTCCGACATCTGGCATTTGGCGTACAAGAACTCGGCAAGCTCAAATTGCGTCTTTGACTCGAAGGGCTTCCAATCCTCTGACTCAATATTTGAAGCTGGGTGTTCAGAATGAAAGGGTGGCAGCCATGAGCCCAGGTTGGTTTCATCTACTTCGTTTCCTGCTGGATCACAAGGACGACCTAAAGCATCATCAATTACAATATGAGTCGTTTTATTTTCACAATTACCATTGATGCAAGGATGAAACTTGCGAAACAAACTGGAATCTTTGTACGAGAACCCATTAGTCCTCTTGCTATCTGTTCCCTTGATGATTGGGCATAAAATGAAGGGAGCAGGAGCTTCACTGTCCCCCGATTTTGATGATATGATATCTGACGGTGTGAGGGATCGGCTCCTGGCTGACGCTACAGCACTTGGGTTCTCAACTGATGGCTTCGATAGTAAGAAACTCGAGTGAGACTCACTACGGTCGCAATATGAAGTGAAGGGCTTACATATTCATGGCATCCTTCGCTTAGGATGGTCTCAGCTGAAGTGCTGGGACCCAAATCAACGGTCTGAGCAGGGAGAGGGGAAGAGGAGCCCACACTTGGGGGGCATTGCTCTGGTGATGATGGACCTTTGGATGCAGAAACATTGTTTTCGGAGGTGGGTGGAGGGGAATGAGAGTCTTGACTGAAGGAATGTTCCTCCTGTAACAACAAATCTTCAGAGTCAACCTCACAGAATCCTGGTAGTGCATCTATGATGTTGCATCAACATTGGTATATATGTTAACGCCCTCAATGACTTACTGTCCTTAGCATTAGGATTCCACATCGGATGTTCGGAAGAGTGGTGTCTTTTCAGACCCAACTTTGAGTGACCAACGAAGCTACAATTTGGGTAATAGCACTTCAATGCATTGTATTGTTGCGTCAAAAATGCTTCTTCTTCAGCAAGCGTGTGCATAGCAGGAACGGTGATAGCGATTTGGACGGTGTGGATAGTAGGGATGATGTTTTGCTTCGAGGTAGCACAGGAAGCTGACGTAGAAAAACAAGCAGACAAACAAATTACCAAACTTATTGAAAGTACTGGGTGAGCACCTCTGAAGCTCAGCCCATTAGCATGCATGCCACGTCAACTACTACTCCTCTCCTCCATCTATAATAGTTATGCCTCGTCGAAGCTTGCGAAATACAACAAAGACACAGGAAAGCACTGAAGCTGCTCCGACTACAACTCCAGCTACCATTGCTGCCACTTCTCAACCAAAGAAAGGAAAAAAACCAGCGACCTCAGCAAAAGCATCATCCAAATCTCAGCAACAAGTGTCGAGGTCCAGAGCAACGCCTCACATCGAAGATACAGAGGTTGCCCAAACAAAAAAAGCAGTTCACGTTGCTGAGATTGAGGATAAGCTGGTAAAGGAGTCAAAGAAAGCTAAAGATGCTCACCCACGTCGACGAGGACAACAGCAAGGTTAGTAGTAAAAGCTCATCTTACTATCATTGTCTCATGGTTAAATGGTAGAGCCACTTACGCTGGAAATGCCAGTGCTTTTACCAGAACCTGGGCCTCAAGTGACAGTTGGTAAGTTCCTTAGTCAACACGAATAGTAAATCTTGACACTGACCAACATAACAGCGAGAGAGAACAAGGATACCCCTGCTATAGCTAGCGTAGGTTCTGAACCTGGCCAATCTGACTCGATTACCTTGAAAATGGCCATAGAGCAAGCCGTGCGTAAGTGATGTTCCTCCGAGTATCCTTTCAATAATAACAATAACTGTTACAGATAACGAAGCGGGACTCAGGTATCAGGGAGAAAAGCCGTCTCCCAAAGTTGCACCTGTAGCGAAAGATGCATCCATGGCGGTATCAAGTGAGGAGGAGGAAGCTTTTGAGGACAGTGCTGCTGTGCCGGTCAAAACGCCCGGGAAAAAAATGAATCAAGCTGGTGACAGGAAGAAAAGGAAAAACAAGTCTAGCCTCCATGCGCAAGTTCAATCACGCTGCCAAACTACGGGATCAAAGGAGTCGCCAGTTTTGGTAAGCCAAGTCCTCATCAGAACGTGTCAGAGGTCTTCTGATCAACAATCTTTTCTTATGAGCAGCCTGATGACTCACTGTGAGTAACATGTTGTCCCATTCCCCTTCCCTACTCGTTAATGAGACAACTCTCTTCTTTCATAACCATAGATTTGATACGCCCACAACCAAAAAGAACCTCACAAATAGCGTGCAAGTTTGGGCTCAGGGCTTACCGGCGCCTCCTGCTAAGAAGCAAAGAGTTTCCAAGTCTCGCTCAGTCACATCGATAACAACCTCAAATGAACCAGTCAAGGTCGCAAAATCCATTAGATCTTGCACTACAGTGGTGGAACCGATCCACAGCCTTCCCCCGCCACTTCGAAAATCACAATCCAAAGGCACTTCACATGGCAAAAAGCGTTAGATTGAAGAGCTTGACTCGGGCTCTGACTATCCCTCCGATATTCCACCACCATTGTCACCACCTCATAAACAAGATGAAGCAATGGAGTTGAGCTCAGATGCTGAGTCCAACCTCCCACCCCCATCACGGAAATGTGCTACCACGGCAGCTCATGCTTCAAAAAACCATCGCAAGGACAAACACAATTCCAATCACGCTTTACCGCCACCAATCATCACCTCCAAGCTGCCTCGTCACCAGAGAGTTCATGCAGATGAAAGTAACGAGGACTCCGACTATAGTTTAGGTTATGTCAACCCCCGTCAGGCTCAAAAACCATCGAAGGCGAGGCTCATAGCAGGTGCAAAGTCTCATCTAGCGGAGTTATCATCAGATTTGGACTCCCCTCCCAGACCAAAACGCAAGTCTCGGACTGCATCTCGTATCAAGAATTGTGGAGGGAATAATTCGGCATCAGATGCAGAACTTAAGGCGCAAGACGTCCCTTCCACATTGTACGGTGGGCTTCAAGATGAAGATGATACAGCAGAAAAGACGGCTGCTATCACTAGTCCTGTCCGTCCTCGAGCAGCTGCAAAACAAAGTAAAGTAAGTGTCTATTCTTTGTAGACTCGTCATAATCTCACTTTTGGATTCACAGGCCTCTCTCAAAGTCAAGTCCGAAATCATAGCAGCCCCACGAAACTCAAACCTACCATGTGGCACCCTTGAGCAGAATAGATGGTCAAACTACTTTCTACCGACATTCATCAAGTATGTAGGAGGTATGCGAGATGAGATATGGGTGTTAGATGAGAAGGAAACTATAGCGGCATTGCAACTTATTTGGAACCGTGTTTATAGTGGTGAGAAACCTGCTGGAGGTTCGCGAGTAGTCCATGTTGTGGGATCTGAGGTGTACTCTGTGGTGAGTCTTCTTTTCTTTTGGATGCGATCCATCTTCTCAATTGCTTGTTCAAGGTTACTCAACGTGTAACTGAATGGCGTAACTCGATTGGATCAACTGCTCTTGCCGTTGTCAATGATTTTTTCGATTCACAAAAGCTTTACACTACTGAGCTACGCAAGCAAGCTGCAATGGACCTCCTGTTCTGTCAAAGATATGTTTACTTCCGAACTCGTGATATTTTAGAAAATGGAGTGAAAAAGGTGAGTAATTCTTGGTATTTTACTTTCGAGACACCTTTCTAACATATTTCCTTGGTCAGCTTCAGAGAAACGGCCGCTACCGAGGACCACTCGTGATTTACACATTTGTGCAGCATATCATCGACACCGAGAACACAATCTATGTGCCGGGATTAATTGAGGATGAAGATTTTCCTAAAGCTGCACTGGCATTGTCAGCTGTCGCGGTATGGTTTTATTATGACTTCCAAATGCAAATTTTCATCATTTCTAGGTCCACCGTGCTCTTGAGCTCTGGGAAAAGGGCTATATAACCTATGAATCATATTACGAGGCAAAATCAAAGAATTTAAGAAGTGGTGGCATCGTGAAAGCTGTCGGACCGAACGGTAAAGTGACAAAGGCAACAAATTTTGGAAGGAAACAGTGTGAATCATGGAGTGATCAGCACTGCCATGATGTGTGGCTAGTTGACGATGGAAAGATGCAGGTAGTTATGTCAGATGCTAGGAAAGCAGTAGATGTTATCCGCGAGCAGAGTGGTGTGTCGAAGCGGAGGTCAGGGGCTGAGGAGGGAGTGGGACCTTCTCGATTGAAAGACATTCAGGCTATTGAGTCTGACCCCGAGTTTTGGTAAGTTGATTTGTTTTCATTCACATTTCTCGCTTACACGTATCACCTTAGATTTCTTCCAATTCCAAGCTGCAAGTGCACGTGGATTTTTTTATCTTCATATATCAGATTGCTTTGTCTTTGTTTTTCGCCTTCTCAATTCTTTTAGTATCGTTCGGCTTCAGTGCTTCAACAGCACATTTCATGGCTATTGCTTCATTCAATTATGATTCTTGATCTCCGTTTTCCAGACTTTTTTCGGACAACATTTTAGTAGTTGCATAGTCGTAAAGATGATTTGTTGCGACATGTGGGGATTACTCCCACAAGTAAGTCCAACTTTTTCAAAGTACGAAAAGTAATGCTATAAGTACATTTTAAGTAGACGAAAATACTTGTGGCAAGTAACTCAGACTTGTCTGAGGTTTTTCTTTTTCTACTTTTGAAAAGTAGGAAAAGTTAAAAAAGTGGTGAAAAGTAGTTAGCCGTTTTGCTGATGCCCACCCATGATGGAATCTTGATATCTCCATAACGGGTATGTTTTCCGATAAAAACATACATATAAACTCTTGTTCTTTTAATATTCTAAGATTTGTCGTGATTTTTCCGGAATTTTATGAGCAGTAGAACTTGACATACAGCATAATGTTCTTATAATGCAATGATTCTTGCCTTGTTATCTGACTTATGAGCCTATGTTTCACTTATGAGATACTGTTTGACTTGTCAGTAAATTTTGTCTGACTTGTGATTTAACCTTTGGTCTGACTTATGAAATGTCCTGTGCTTATGCTTTTTTTGTATCCAACTTATGGATTTATGATAAACTTATGAACTAATGTGTGACTTATGTGTAAACTTCTTGTCTGGCTTATGAAAAATTATGAACTTATGCTATTTTGGAGACTTATGTGCCTTAAGTTGGTCTTTATAAGGCAAGCATAAGGCAACTTTTTCATAAGTTTGTATAAGTTGTGTGACTTTTTGCTGATGCAGAGGCACAATGAATTAATCCGTCATCATCAGTTAGGGCAAGTTTGATGCCAATGGTAGGGTCGGTTTTGATGATGTTAGTGACAAAGCGATAACCGACAGGTTCGACAAGACAGTGGAGTCAATTGATGGGGATAAATTCTTTACTAATGATGGTGGAAAATTCAATGAATTCCTTGAGCTGGTAAGGCGGTCATCGACAACCCAATACTCGTCCTCAGAGTATATCCATAAGCTTTGACTTCCCATCTCTCTCCTAACCGGCTTCCTAACATAATTCCCAAGAAATCCTGCATGAGAAAACTTTGCCGGGTCAGGAACATGATGAGGGTGACCTGCGTCGTCCTTCCCCTTCATGATATCATATCCTTGGAAGACACACGGAACTTCGGGAACCATCTCGGGTTCAAGCCAACAGAATTACCCGGTGCGTGAGATAGAGATGCTAGCAGGAGTTGAATTGATGATGAGATATTGAGATATACTGCTGGGGACTCACTTTCGGTGGTTCACAGACCACAAAGGCCTAGTAACACTGTTGAATCAGAAGGATCTGTCTGGTAGACGTGCAAGGTGGTTAGAAATGATTGGAATGTTCGATTTCAAAGTAATCTATGTACCTGGGACTGAAAACATTCTCAGCGACGCTCTATCTCGTCTCTATTCCAACGAGGGACCCAGTATTGTGAGGGCGCCGAGCGAATACGTCAAATATGATGTTGATCGTGATCGAGACTTGAAAACACCGATTGAAGTTATTTCTGGCCTCGTTTGGGTGTCGGTTCCCTTGTTGACTGGCGCCGCTATGTAAGTGGCAAGAGTTCGTGACTTGTTGACGGACAGGCTGGAGACGAGTCGTCAGTTTGCAAAACAAATGAAGAACAGGATAACCTTTCGTGCACCACGCAGAAAGGCTGGAGGGCGTGAGGAGGAAAGTAGGAACAAAAAAAATGAAAAACTGGTCATCAGATTGCCAGCAAGGAAAGAACAAACGACTGAGCAAAATACAACAGTCGAGAACATGGAAGAAAGACCCGAAGTAGGGAACCGAGAATCAACAAGGTCAGATTCTCACACAGAAGATGTTAGAAATGAGGTAAATAATAAAGTGGAAGATAATGAAGAATCTGTTGAATAATAATAGTATTGATGTTATCATAAGCTCATACCTATTAATACATGCATGTGGATACTCACTATCCACCTTACTCTTGAGCGACTCATCGCTCACTCATCGCTCCCATCCACTCTGTGATGCTATACGAGTAAGCTGAGCAATTATGAGTAATTGCTCTATGGACTTTAGTGTGGAACACTTAGATAGTTTAGTATATATACTGTACACATTCCATTACTTAAATAACAATTCGAACACTAGTTCTACTCGTCTACTCAAGTTCTATCCAAAGCAAGCTCTCTATAAACTCTCTACACTTTATCCAGTAAGTTCTACCAACTCACCACTAGCGCCAGTTAGCTGCTGGCTTAACAGGTTATGGGCCCCAATCGCCTACTCACTATGTGCAGACGTTGCACTGGTTCGAGAGGGTTGATCTGTAACCTGGATCTATAAAGTGAAAGAGACTATGCCCAGATCTCTCAACCTTTTGGTTGATCACTGTTCCAGTCACTTCACCTATTTACAGGCGGAAGAAACCTTTTAACTTTGACTCATTCACTGGAAACGAGTTTCTACAGTGTGCTGATTGATCTTCAATACAGATCCAATCAACAATGTCTCACGTTATGGCACTTCTTCCTTCGGTTGCAATGCTTACCAGTGCAGAAAACTATACTACCTGGAGGAACGTGATGTCCGATATTTTGACATTACTCCCCGCAGAAGGATTCCCTTTCAGTGGCCTTGACGTTTGTGAAAACAAATGGTCAATTTGATTAAGGAACATCCCTGGCAGAGCAGCAGATGGTACTACTACAATCTCTCTCACCCAGGAGCAGATCGATGAAAACAAAGTCATTGATAACGCTAGGAAGGAAAGAGAACGTCTTTCCAGAACCGCTATAGCCATGATCAATGCTCGTACCACCAACGGTCTCATCCCCATTAGGTTTGAGAACGCTCACGATCTCTGGAAGATGCTCAAGGACACTTATGGTATAGCTGGTCCATCGGCTATCTACTCCATGTTTCAACAAACCGGGAATTTCCGTATCTCGGGTGCTAAAGAACCCTCAGCTGAGATCGCCCAATTGGAGCAGATCTATAGTCAGCTGACTAGTAATAATGTCGAGATTCCACCTCTCGTTCAAGCAATGACGCTGCTCGGATCAATTCCTGAGCAATGGAAAATTGCTTCTTCATTCCTTGCCGCTAAGGGTGACGTCAAAGATGTCACCTTTCATGCAGTCCGCTCCGCTATTCTTCAAGAATACAATCAGCGTCAGACTGCTAATAATTCCCAAGCGCATCGATTCTCTGGCGTCAAACAAGGCAATCAAAAGCCTGCTTGGCGACCATATAAAGGGCAGCAGCAGCAGCAGCAGAGGCCATATAACAATGGCCCTCACCAAAAACCAATCGCAGATGCGCCCGCAAGGGCAGCAACAACAACAACAGCGAAGTGGTCCGCCCCCAAAGAAGAATCGACGTGGGAAGAAAAACCACCAACAGGTGAATGAAGTTTCCAATAGAAATACAGCTCAATGTATTGACTATACTGCACAGGACGCGACCATGTTCGCCTCCGCCAGTGTCGTTCGAGATGTCCCTGCTCAACATGTAGGAGAACGATCACTATTAACACGGATTTCTCATGATCCACGCCCTAGACCCTACAAACGCCTCACCCCGGGCTGGTTCGAAACTGCCAAACTCCGCGCCGTACTCCAGTACGACGAACGCCTGAAGAACCGAGAAAATCTCGGCCTCATCCCGCTCACCGACGAACAACTCCGTCGGAAGCTCCTCCGCATCGAGCTCACCAAGGAGCTCAAAAAGGACGAGCAGGAGCAGAATCTTATGACAGCGTTCAGGAACGATGGAGAAACTTCTACTATCCCCAAGGGGGAAAGACGAGAAGCTTTCCTGAGGCAGCAAGAGGTCCAAGACGAGTACCGGCATATGAACGAAATATTCCGGGCACACTTCGCAACAGGAGAGTCGAAGCGGACCTCTGAAATGGAAATGGACGACGCAGTCTCCAAGACTATTTCCGAAGATGCCCCAACATCGTTCGATCCGGAGACCATATCCCTGGGCGGATCTGATGCTGATCAGACCGAGATGATTTTGCCATTTACATGCGTACCTCGATCTAATCTTGATGACTTAACAGCTAATTTTATCCAGACTGGAAATGTCCCCTACAATTCAAATGTAGGAAGAGATATTTGTAGAACTCCGGCTGTAGATAATAATAATACTTTTTGCTTTGCTTCTATATCTGAGGAAGAAGGTGATGGCCAATCACAAAAAAGCATAAGTTTAGAAAGTCATCATTGCTCTGGCAAGCCGTGTGAAACATGCGGAATAATTCCTGTAAATGAAAATTACCCAATCAGATGGCTCCTCGATTCGGGAGCATCAGGTCACTTCACAAACGACCTTGATGACTTTATCGAGTACGATGTCGGCGACTTCGGATCAATGGGAACTGCCGAAGCAGGAAAGACCCTTTACATCACTGCTTATGGTTCAGTCATGATCGAGCACGAGGTAACTGATGAAGATACTGGTGACACTCTGAAAAAGAGAACTACAATCCCAAACGTTAAATACGTCAAAGGATTAATGGGCCGCATCTTGTCCCCTATCCTCTTCTCAGAGGGTAATAATTGGACGATGGTTGGCCGGGCGGCATACACAATGATGTACAAGCATGATTTACCTGTCCTCACAGCCCAGAGGATCCCAACACAAGAGGACCGTTTACATTACGTGTTAACACGAGTAGTGAAGATAGCAGAAACTTCATACAAAACGGCAAGGTTAATCACTTACGACACTTGGCATCAAAGATTCGGACATATTTCGGAAACTGCACTTAACAAAGTACCGAAAGCTACCGAACCAAAAGTAGAAATACCTTCTAGAACGGGAACTGTCTGTCCGGGCTGTGCCCTTGGCAAACAGACCCAGAAGCCGTTCTACCCTAATCCCAAAAGAGCTAAGAAGCTCGCAGAGTTAACACACTCCGAATTACTAGAATTGCCTATTACATCATACCACAAATTCAAGTGGGTAATAACATTTCTAGACAACTATTCTTCGAACTGCTCGATTTTTCTTCTAAAACAAAAATCTGAAGCAACTCAAACCATTAAAGACTTTGTCACTGGTACAGAACTCATGAGCAACACAAAGTGTTTGCGGTTCTGTACTGATAATGGAGGAGAATATATGTCAGAGGAATTAGCTCGTTTCTTTAGGGAAAAAGGAATTATCCATGAAACCACGGCGCCATATGCTCACCAACAAAATGGAAGAGCAGAACGGCTAAATCGCACTCTATTAGAAAAGGCACAAGCGATGCGTTTACACGCTTGCTTACCCGATTCCTATTGGGAATTTGCGATAAGAACGGCTGTACACGTTTACAACCGAACTCCGATGCGCCAGTTAAATTGGAAAACTCCGACAGAACTACGCGAAGGTATTAAGCCCAAGATTGATCATCTTAGGGTATTTGGAAGTGGGGCTTACGTCTTCATCCCTGAAGAAAAGCGACAGAACAAGCTTACGCCTCGTTCTGAGTACATGACATTTATTGGCTATATAGAAAGTGGTTACATTTTTCTACGCCATAGAAATAATTGTGCACTCTTCGTGTCACCCACAGCAATCTTTGATGAAGGGATCTTCCCCTTATGTCCAAATGGAGGAATAGGTAGAATAGCCATTCCAAGAGAACCTGAGACGTCAACAGACGATCTAACGTCCAATTCGGACAACAATGCTCCGGAACCTTCAGAACAAGGTTCTGTTCCATCATTTGATCTAGACCCTAGTCTATATGATTCAAATGAACCTGATGTCCCTCCGAGACCAACAAACCCTACTCCGCCTAGATCCGAGCCACCTCGATCTAGATCTCCATCTAATGAAGAGGCTTCTGATGACGATGATCATCTTTCTTATGAGGACTTTGATCCGAGACAAAAGAAAGAAGTTCATTTTCGCCCCACGCCTCCGCCGAATACACCTTCTGATCTATCAGAAGATGAAGTTCAATGTTATGATTGTGAAGCAAATCCGAGTATTCTAAATCTTATCTGATCTTATCTAATCCTTATCTGATGCGGACCTTATCCGTTCTATTTCTATCATCAGGATATGTCATTCTATTTCTATCTTATTGTTCCCTTGATTGATCCTTCATGATACCTGTTATATCTTTTAGTTCCCATGATCAATCTTCTATTCTCATGATTGATCATCTTCCTTCCTAGTTTACACTTTCCTTCTCAGCATTACTCATCTACCTCGGTCATAGTTACTCAGCCCGTTCTATAGTTAGTTACCTCGGGTAGATAGTCTTAGTATAAGTAAGCGTAGATACTCTCTGTATTTCCCTACGCTTTACCAACTTGCTTTTCCCCTTACTCGCCCTCAAGTCTTTGCCTTCGCTGCAACCTGAGCATTCGCTTTAAGGTCGTAACATTCAACCGCCAACTAACGAAAAAGGCAAAATGCCTGAAAGGCGACGGTCAGAATGTGAGATAATTCTTCCGGAAGGATTTCCGCCAAGAAGATCTACTCGCACTCGGCAACCTCCACTCCGACCCAATAATATCTATGGTGAACATTCAAATCCCACAGATATTGAAAGGCAAAAGGTTAATGATTGGCCAAGACCACCAACGGTCAAAGAAAACCAAAGACCAACCATACCTTTACCTAAACGAGTCAGAGGTCCTAGATGGAATAAAGGACAGGATGCAGAAGTACCACGTCCTGCTACCGGCAACCCTTTGCCGAATACTCCAGAAACGGAGGAGCAGCAACTGCACCGCCTTGCAAGTGAGGGGGGAAAGGATTTCATTAACCTTCTATTGGCAAATGCAATTACTCCGGTCACTTACAAAGACTTGGACAATATTCCCCAGGACGATCAAAAAGCCTGGATAGAAGCATGCATAGATGAACTCAATGCTCTAAAGAAGCGTGGAGTATATGAAATTGTCAATCTCCCAGAAGGAAGGAAAACCGTCAAAAATAGATGGGTTTTTAACATCAAGTCTGATGGCCGAAAACGTGCCCGACTTGTTGCTAAGGGTTTCTCTCAAATTGAAGGTATTGACTTCAATGAGCTTTTCTCTCCAGTAGTCCGCTACGAGACTGCCCGTCTCATATTCGGTGTTGCCGCACTCGAAGATTGGGAAATAGAAAGTGTTGACGTTAAAGCAGCATATCTATACGGAAAGTTAGAAGAAGAAATCTATATGGAACAGCCTGAAGGCTTCAGAAAAGACAACAACAAAAAAGTCTGGAGATTACACCGAGCACTATATGGCCTGAAACAATCTGGCTTAGCCTGGTGGCGCGAATTAACTGTGTCAATGAAGGACCTAGGCTTTAAGCGATGCTCTTCAGATGCTGGTGTATATTATTACAGTGATCCGCAAACGAAGCAATTAATCATTGCACTAGTTTACGTTGATGACATAGCCATAATCGGGAAAAAGACTGCGCTATTTATAAACCTTAAGCGCAAGATCATGAACAAGTGGGAATGTCGAGATCTTGGAGAAACAAAAGAGTTTCTCGGAATCAACATCCAATGTGATAGGAAAAACCGAAGAATCTTTCTCAATCAGGAAAATTACCTTGAGAAAATTCTTGAGAAGTTTGATGTTACGTCTAAACCGACGAAGACTCCACTCAAATCCAGTTTTACCTTTGTTCCGTTTAACGGATCAGCATCACCCGCTTTTAGACAGAAGTACCAACAAATAGTTGGATCTTTAATGTACCTAATGATCGGTACTAGACCTGACATTGCTTACGCAACGGTCAAATTAAGTCAACAGTGTGCAAACCCTGCTCAAGAACATTACGATCAAGGATTATATGTTCTTAGATACCTACTTGGCTCTCGCCACTATAGACTTAAATTCCATGGCGCCTCCAACAAAGCGTTAGTAGCCTATTCAGACTCTGATTGGGCTCAAGATCCAACAAACCGGAAATCTGTCACCGGTAACTATGTTACGATAGCCAAAGGCTGTGTAAGCTGGCTTAGTCGTAAACGAAAAACAGTCGCCTCATCTTCTACGGAAGCTGAATATATGGCTCTATCCGACTGCTCCAAACAACTTGTTTGGATGAGCCAATTACTCAAGGAGATCGGCTTCGATCTTCCATCACCTTATCTAAATGCAGATAATGAAGGATCAATATTCTGGGCTTCTAATCCTGTTCAGGAACGTCGCTCTAAACACATTGATATTTGATATCATGTTGTTCGAGAATATGTTGAAGAAAAGAAAATCATTCTTTTCCATATCTCTGGTGAAGAAAACCCAGCAGACATATTTACGAAAAATCTTGAACGAACAAAGTTCGAATATATCTGATCCCTTCTTGGTATGGAATTCTTAGAGTAAATAATTCCTCGCTCATTCAGCATGGAGGAGTGTTGAATAATAATAGTATTGATGCTATCATAAGCTCATACCTATTAATACATGCATGTGGATACTCACTATCCACCTTACTCTTGAGCGACTCATCGCTCACTCATCGCTCCCATCCACTCTGTGATGCTATACGAGTAAGCTGAGCAATTATGAGTAATTGCTCTATGGACTTTAGTGTGGAACACTTAGATAGTTTAGTATATATACTGTACACATTCCATTACTTAAATAACAATTCGAACACTAGTTCTACTCGTCTACTCAAGTTCTATCCAAAGCAAGCTCTCTATAAACTCTCTACACTTTATCCAGTAAGTTCTACCAACTCACCACTAGCGCCAGTTAGCTGCTGGCTTAACAGAATCCACCCTGGACTCGTTCCAAGGTGTACTCAATGATATGTTAACTGAAGTGATAAGGGGAAGATACTCGGAAGACTCGTACTTCAAAGAGATCTTAAACTCCCCAAAAAATTATAAGAATTATCAGGTCGAGAATGAACTTGTTTACATGAATATAGACGGAAACTTTCGCTTATGCATACCAGATATAGTGCATCAGAATCAGAAAATATGAGAACTCATAATTACAGAGGCTCATTCTATCCTAGCTCATTTAGGATTCAAAAAGACATACACCTACATCAGAGCTATGGTCTGGTGGAAGTCTATGAGTCAGGATGTGATGAAATACTGTGATTCTTGTATGGTATGTCGACGAAGTAAACCGTCGACTCAAAAACCACACAGATTTCTTAATCCGCTTAGCATTCCAACTCGGCCCTGGGATACTATTGGAATAGATTTCGTGGGACCGTTACCAGTGTTGAAAGATCGAAACGGTTCCTATGACTCAATTACTGTGATTATTGATTTACTGACGTCCATGGTACATTTAGTGCCAAGTCGGACCACATATAAATAGAAAGATGTAGCCGAGTTAATATTTGCTGAAGTATACAAACATAATGGCCTACCTAAATCGATTGTTAGTGACAGAGATACACTGTTCACTAGCACATTTTGGGAGGAACTACATAAATTAATAGGAACCAAACTTCGAATGTCTAGTGCCTACCATCCCGAAACAGATGGTGCAACTGAACGCACAAATAGAACGATCACACAGATGATCTGGATGTGCGTGTCACCTAATCAAAGGGATTGGGTTCAGAAACTGCCTGGAATCGAATTTGCTATCAATTTAGCTAAATCCGAAAGCACGGGATACGCTCCGTTCTTCTTGAACACAGGAAGACTGCCCTGGACTATGATATGGAACTCGCACGAGCCGTCATCATATCCAGGCGTAAAAAGATTTGCCAAAAAGATGAAAGTTGCCATTATGAAAGCACACAACAAGTTAATTGCTAGCCGAACCAAGCAGGTTCGGGATGCCAATAGAAAAAGAAGAATGGCACCCTTTCAACAAGGAGACTACACATACATTTCAGCTAAGAATATGAGCATACCTAAAGGGTTTGCTCGACAATTATCACTGAAATATATCGGACCTTATCTAGTTGAATGGGACTTTGGTAACAACTCGTACCAGATTAAGATACCACAGCACGGAAACTATTAAGAAGGGGTATACATAATGTTTTTCACGCATCTTTATTGAAGATTCATATTCCTAACGATGATCGACTATTTCCGGGAAGATCAGATTCTCAAATATTCGAGCAAACGGGGTCCGGTATTAGGGAATGGGCTGTAGAAAAGATTACAGATCATTCTGGAAAAGGGGAACATACCATTTTCGAGATACTCTGGAAGTCAGGCGATCGATCATGGCTTCCATACGCACAGATCTCCCACCTCGATGCATTGAATGAATATCTTGAAGCTCAAGGAGTGAAAACGGTAAGTGATCTCGGAAATGGAGTTCTATTGAAACCTTCGACAGTATAAAAAGACTCGGTTGAGAAAAAGGGGGGGAAATTACTGTCGCATTCTCACCCCCCACTTGTATTATGCCTTCCAAACTCTTCTCTCCCACTGGAATAGTTCCTCCAACCAACTCGCCACTGTTCAACAACTACGAACATGGTCATCACTCCCACTACCTGGGATTTCCTAACGGTGATATTGTTGATTTCGCCTACTCGCATGGTGATGGAACGATTGATCCGGTTCTGTTGTGTCCGGATTTGGCCTTGAGTTATAATCGCCCCACTTCATCGCTCCGATCTGCCAGCGTCATCACCATCACCCCACCACCTCAAACCTATCTCCATTTGGTTCCTGAAGTTGTTTACGACCCACAACCTGCTCGTCCTGTTGTTGACGACCCACGTGACAAAGAACAAGACCAGTACAGGTGGTGGCTTGAACCCGAGATGGTTCCCGAAGTTCCGTGTGTCTTCCAAGGATATGATATCGTGAAGGGGAAGGACGACGCGGGTCACCCTCATCATGTTCCTGACTCAGCAAAGTTTTCTCATGCAGGATTTCTTGGGAATTTCGTTAGGAAGCCGGTTAGAAGAGAGATGGGAAGTCAAAGCTTATGGATATACTCTGAGGACGAGTATTGGGTTGTCAATGATGAGAATCAAGTACACTCAATTTCGCCTTACCAGCTCAAGGAATTCATTAAATTTTCCACCATCAGTAAAGAATTTATCCCCATCAATTGACTCCACTTGTTAGAACCTTGCCAGAATGTCACGGCGTCACGCTGTCACATCTGTCACATATTTTATTACATAATAATTTCCCTCTGCTGCTACAGTTCGACGGAGGCTAAACTATCGGCATACTGCTAAAATGGCGCAAGCTACAGATCTACCCATTGAACTCATTGATCTTATCTTTTCTTTTCTACCTCCGAACCATGCGGAGCAAGTACAATGGAGAAGGGCGGCGGCGGCAATAGGAAGGGAGAGTAGACCAGCGGGTTGGGACCTATCAGGTCACCAGTGCAGGGAGTGCGGAAGGATGACGTTAGCAATGTGGGACGCGGAGGAGGGAAAGGTGTGGGTAATACAGAGGTGGTCAGCATGGGGGGCTCGGTATTGGGAACTATCTGGGTTCTTCATACTATGTCCATGTGATGCGATGTTGGGTAACTACTTCGGGAATCGATGGTTCGTGTGAGTAGAATGCCTGTTTAGGAGTTGTTTGTACTTGTGGACACTTTTATGGTTTATTTGGTGTTGTTGACGTTTTTATGATCAATTTACTTTTGTTTACTTACTTCTTACTCCACTCTTCTTTTCTCATGTCAAATGTATAATTAGTTTACTTTCTCATACGTACTTCTTTTCACATGTCAGTATATAAATAAGTTACCTAGGGTAGTTGGTCTGTGCGCCGTAGTCTAGGTATATAAAGTAGGTAGAAACTTGTAGAAGACTCCGTCGAGTTCTCTTAGGTTCATGCCTAATATAACTTTTGTCACTATACTCCTTAGTTCTTGAGTTTAGGTGTGACCTGTGACATCACAGTCACAGTCGCCCTAACAGTAGAACTCGACTACTCCGGGGATCAGCACCCAAAACGGCTCCAGCAAACTCAACTTCACAGAACTCAGAGTCAGCCAGCAGAGCAGCTTTGTCGTCAGAGTCAGAGTCATTACCAGCTAAGTCTGGTTGTTTGAGCTTCCACCATTGACCAGGAGGCTTCCGAACTCGCCCAGTACGTCTGGGAACGTGAGGGGGCTCAAGAGGTGCTCCGGTAAAGAGGCAGGAATGTAATAGACGGCGTAGCTATGTAATAACCACACCACTAACACAATAGCTGCTGCTCGTAATGCAACTTTGTGGGGAGATAATGCAATGTAAAGGTTTTATATGCGCAAGAAGGACGATCAACGGACAAGGGAAGGGGCTGGACTCTCTAGCTAGTAGTTGTGAAACCACCGGCCAACTTCTGGAACTCTAGCTACGTGCGTTCGCAGCGCTAAGTGCCAACCAATAGTGTTCAGGAAAGAGCTGCAATGGCTAAACCCGCCGGTAAAGCTACTGACTCCGTCTCAGCAACCAAAGAAGCTACCAACTTATACCTCTCCTGGATATAAGCTGCGATGTCAACCCGGCTAGTCTCTTAAACTATCTTACTACTGGCAACTTAGTGAATTCGAAAAGCTAACGCTTTGATTCGACTAACTGTTTAGCTGAGGTCAAGGCCCCTTAGAATGTTCTCAAGCTAGTTTATTCCGACTACACTCCGTTAATTGTTACTTTAATTTCACAATCCTCAGAGTGAAGCGTCAGCAAGAGGTTCCTAGAAGGTTCCTTGCCTCTCTGCACTCGCCTGGGGGGTTTATATAGCTTTAGCTACGAGATGTTACAAAAGGAAATATGTACTAAAGGAAATGTTAAGTCCATGTGATAATGAAGCTACGGATCTACTGTCCAATAAAAAGAGAAATCTATGTCATATGATTTAGCTGAGTCGTCATAGAGCATATGGTAGGTACTCTATCGGCAGGAGCTACAGGCGAAGACTAACTCAACAGTTCATGTTAAGTGATCTTGAGTTCCTAGCTGCGCTACCTAGGCTGAACGTTATGCTGATCTATTCTTAGCTGCCGCATGGCAACGCTTAGCTACTATTTCCAATTGACCTTTTATGGAAGCAGGTCCATGTGCTGAATACCCAGAGTCGGAGCTAGGGTTTATTATCCCCATATAATGTCGGATTTACGGAGCTACCTCTGATCTTCATCAGATCAAAGTGCGATCAAGCTGGATTCTCCATTGGGAGTATAGGATCCACATGTTAGCCGCACTCGCTAAGATTACATGTCATTCCACGACTGGCCAAGGCTTAGCTTGGTCTACATGCAGAGGCTCATTATAGCTAGACATATGTTCATCATAGCTAAAGGCTATAGTTTCCCTAATGGTACAGTTTTCCCATATAGGAGCCAATGATCCCTCATGTAGACTCACAATGAACGGTATACTCTGCTGAGTGACGAGTAAGGGTTATAGGATGATGTAGCTAAGCCCATAATGAGCTATAATTCATAGCTAAGGCATATTTCAAGCGTAAAACGGCTTGGGCCGTAACATCTCCCCCCCACTAATAGATGACTGTCCTCAGTCACTAGACACTATGGCTCTTTGTGCTGTTTCTGGATATAGCTAGTACACCTTTTTCTAGTTGGACATAGCTGCGTCTGTTCTGTTATGGCAAGCTGCACTGATTATGACTTGTCATGTCAAGCTACCTTGCGATCGGACCAATCGGGTCGTAGTTATGGGCTTTTTCACCTCGCAAAGTCAATTTGACAGAGCCTGTCTTCTCTCGATTGATACTAAGACTTATTCGGAATCTTCTTCCCTGAACATTCTTAAAATATACGCCTCGAGTTTGATCAGTCTTTACTTTTGACCAATCGTTGGCACACCAACTGTTGTGATTTAGATAAGATGGCCACTGATAAGCTGGAAGGTTTTCTGAGACGAAGTTCGATTGAGCATGACCCTAGACAATTTTATTTGTAGCTGGGGCATGTCTAAGTTTGCCCCTTCGCTCGAGCTAAGCTCTTTACATACTGAGATTACACTTTTGATTTCTGTAATGAGGTAACGATCGATAGGGCTTTCTGGACATATAAAGACGCCCAAGGCCGTTGACAACTGCAACCTTTCTTTCCCTTTTCTTTGATTCCCCATGCCTAGTCGTCGTCATCTCAGCCCTACTCAGTCTGAGAAAGAGACTGTGCTTGCTTATCGCCTCAAAAAAGAGAAGCTAGCTAAGCAAACACACGAAGCTGAGAAAGCTGCCCAAAGGCGCAAACTCAAAGCTCAGCTGGCGGCGCTCTCTGACGATGCGGAGGACAACCTGCAAGAGGAGTTTCCACCGCGTGCGGAGAAGAAACGGGCTCGAGTCCCTAAAGCTCGTAATGCGTCCTGTATTGGGGCCCTTATTCTATCATGAAACACAAGAAGGTCATCAGTTGGAGTTGAACAGATGGTCTTTATTTAAGTCTCTAGTAGTGTACTTGTATATGAATGGAACTCTATTTTCTTCTTTCTGTTTCTTTACTTTTGTTGCTCCGGGCTTTGTAATTATATAGGCGGAACGGGATCTTCGACCCCGTGATGCAACCAGTCTGCGTTTGGGCACCGGTCAATAAATTCTGATTTAAACCAAAAAAACAAAAAAAAATCCCTAAAGCTCGTAGGTTTTCTTCAGGCTCTGGGATTAGCTATTACTGATGCTGATTTGTTTCTGATTCTAGCTGTTGACGAAGAGGAGATAGAGTAAGTAGCTTGCTACTTTTATTGTTCAAGCTAACTTTGTCTTTTCCTAGGGAAATCTCGTCTGATGCTGAAGAGGCTGAACCCACAACTGAGGAAGAAGCTCCTCCTCCGAAGGCGTCGCGTTCAAAATGTCGTTACACCGGTACCCCCCCTCCTAAGGCTGCTAAAGCTATCAAGCAGGAGAAAGCTTCCGATGCTCCGTCCCAAGCTAGGACTGTTAAGGCTCAACCCAAAGCTTTCGTCGGCAAGCCCATAGCTAGAGCCACCACATCCGTCTCTACCACTCGACAAGCTAAAGGAAAGGCTAAGCAGGCTAAGGGGTCTTCTCCTGACCGCTCGGTTTTATTGATCAAGGAGAATACAAAGCTTCAAGCTGCCAATCCTCCTCCGGCGAAGGCTAAACGTGGTAGCTTTCATTTTATTCTTCTGTCTCTGCCTAGCTAACCCATTCTGAACTGGCAGGTAACCGGAACACTACTAGACTTGTGGACGACTATGCTTTAGTTTCCAGCCATCCGTTCCTTGATCACCTTCCTGCCCTTTTTAAGGTTGCTAGGTCTTTTAGCTCTGTACGTCTGCTAACTTCTTTATATGCTGTCGCTGTAGCTAACAGTTTTTTTTTATGGCTGTTACAGAATACCTTGCCAGCAGGTGGGAATTGTATATCCTGCAAGGCTAATTTCTTAGCTTGTGGCCACCGTTTCAAGGCTCCTGCTGCTGATGTAGAGGCGGCTACTGCCGATGTCGAAGCTACCGCTTCGGATGCCGCTGCCCTCATTTCCTGCTCTTCTTGTGCTCATCTGGGCCGTCCGCACTGTACTCACGCTAAGCTGGCTGGTTTAGCTCAATACTTAGCAGAGGTATTAAGGCTTTACGGGCTGTCTAGCGAGTTGCGTGCGTACCTCTTTTATTCATATAGCTGATTTTTACTGATGATTTAGCTTAGATCTTCGCGTTAGCTCCCGCAATATCAGCGTAGAGATTACGGAGCTAGCTAGCATCCAAAAGCTTTATAGCTTAGTCGAGGCGCGCGTTATATCTGACACTGCTCGTCACGCTGCCGAAATCCTGGTAGCTAAGGCTGAACACGAAAACGATCCTGGATATTTCGTTGGCGCTGGTCTTATTTCTAGCAAAGACCAGCTTCCTGATCTGTTTTCTATCTGCGATAGCTTTTTCCCTTCCGGCGATGAATCCCCTGAAGAAGCTGCTGTGCGTCTCTACCAAGCTAATCGTGCTTTACTGCTGTTCATCGAAGAAGTCAATGGTTTGAAAGAGGGGGGAAACGTCTGGCCCTCCCTTCCTGAACATCCTGGATTCCTTCCTTCATCTGATGAGCTTCATGACCGAGGCATAGCGGTCGACGCTGCTCTTTTAGCTGGGGATCTCCATCCTCTCAACGCCATAGCTGGACCTTCTGGGTCGTCTATTTCTGAAGCTAGGGCCTCTGCTGCCCCTGAAGACGCAGGTGGGTATTTTAGCTTGAGCCAAACTGGTGAGGTGTTGACCACCATTGATCCAGCGCTCCTAGCTATCGGGCCCCCGAATGTCACTGTGGGTGAAGGTGAAGCTGAGTCCGCTTCTGGGGCTGGTAGGGTTGCTTACATAGGTATTGCCCCTTCATTTTTCTGCTGCTGTATACTCGATCCTTCTGTTGCTGCCTATCTGTCTGTCTGTCGTTTCTTGTAGCTACATTTAGATTATCTATATCTTTTTCGTAGCTACAATCATTTGAATGAATATCTGATTTTGATGCGTCGACTCTTACGTGATCTAAGTCCATTAGGTATTTAAGAAACCTTAGCTAGCGTATAGGGTCATTTTCCATTATCTTTTTGCTCCATATGGCAAATATCAAATGTTTAATGAATGGACCTTGCGTTAGCTTCTGCTTCCTCTGCCTTTTGACTAAGATCTACTGCATGTCTATAGCCTAATAGATCTCCATTTACTACTGAATTTTGCTGAATTTTACTGTACCTAAGTCCCTATCTCCCCCCCACTATGAAATGACATCCTCGTCATTCTAGCTAGAGGGTGACATCGAAATCGATACAACTGGTGTGTTAGCGATCTATGATTGGCGTAGAACGTCCGCTTAGCTATGCGGTACCATCGCCTATCTAGACTCATCTGCTGAGTATTTTGTCGATTCCATTTTTGCTGGTGCTGATATGTTTTTCCTTCGAGGTCGGGGTGGGTATAAAGGGTGTAGCTCGTTGCGTCAGTCTAACCAGCAACGATTTATCTGGACCCCTGACTTCCTCATGCCAAACGACACCCCGACTTCTACTGCTAGCTTACCTGCTTTACTCCCCGAAACTGATCATGCTCGTGTAGACTTGGATGACAATGTTGCCAATTTCTATCACAGGCTCGATCGTCTCAAGCAGAAGCAGACTACTAAGACATCGGTCCTGAATGCTCTAACTGCTATAGTTCCTGTCTGTGTATGTATCTGATAGCTAATGGTGTCGCTGATTTTTAGGAGAGCATGCTTCAACGCCTCACTATCGATCCAGCTGCTCTTGAGCACCCTTCAATTTTCCAACTCCTGCGCTGAGGCCGTCGATGCTTTGAGATATGGCAGAACGATCATGACAATTCATACAGGATGCCACCAGTCCACAATCGCATCAAGAGCACTCTAGCTCAGAAGTCTCGTACTCAAGCTACATCGAATCAGAATGCCGACGCTGCAGCTGACACTGATGCCGCTCCTGCTACTCCTGTTATTCCTGCTAAGGTCCCTATGGACCCAGTTCATGCTGAAGCTGTACCTCCTAAGAAGAAGGTGACTTTTTATTTGCTCAGTTGTCATTCTTCTACTGAAGCTACTCCCATAGCGTCGTCGTGGCAAGCTCCCCAAGTCCGCAGAGACCGTAGCTTCTTCTGACGAGGAGGGCGAGAACGCTGAGGAGGTTGTCATCTGCAATCATAATCCTGAGGAACAAGTTTTAACTCTTCCCGAGAACTCTGCTGTGAGTAGTTACGATCTTAGCTACTCATTTTTTTATATGCTGATTCTGCTGTTAGGCCATGCAAGTTGACGACGAGGGAGGTCCCGTTGAAGCTACTGTCACAACTGATACTACTCCGACCACTGAGAGTCATACTCATAGCAATTCTTGCTCAGCTATGGTAAGCTTTCGTTTTGCAACCCTCCAAGATCAATAGCTAAGACCATTCTTTTGTATTCCTAGCCTAAGGCTGCTCGCGCACATATGGTGCGTATTCCTTATGCCCATGTTCCGGGTCTCGATACCAATAGCTGGACTTATAAGCGAGCTGTACAGATCCTTTCAGGACTTCGATCTTCTGCCACTGGTACCCCCGTTATCCAAGCTGGTACATTGTATTCCTTGCATGGAAGACCCTTAAGCTAATGAGCGATGCCTCTTTTTCAGGTACCAGTATGATTAGCTACCTTCAAGGTCTCTCGCTTTGGGCCGTTGAGTTGGACCATGCTCAAGCTAGCGCTGCCGACATCGGTCTGTTGGCTTACAGGACCTTAGCTACTACTGGTGCTTTAGTCGCTGCTGCTCATGACTTGGAAGTGGCTGCTCGCCATTATGAGTATTATTCCAACCATCACGATATGCTTGTCAAGCTAGCTGAGGAACGTTCCAAAGCGTCTTAGCTGTACGACTGCTGTATCGAGCGTACTTCTGTATTTATAGTCTCACTTAGAATAGCTACACTTGATTTCTATAATAACAAGACTTTGTTGCTGTTGTCTTACTCCTAGGCATCGTCCTCATGTTCTGAGACATTACCTGTGTCGGAGTCTACTGTGGTTTCTTCTAGGAGCTGTAGTTCTTCGATATCTGCGTCCAATAGCTGTTGAACTTTTTCGCTGAGGGTGATCTTTTGCCTAGCTAGATATGGGACAACACGAAATGCTGCCACCTTATTCTGCCAAACTGATCCATCGTACTCGCAAACTATGTAGGCTCCGCCTTTGAGTCTTTTGACTATTACTACGGGCCCCAGATATCTAGATTTCATTTTTCTGTCCGCTGACATTTCAATAGCTGAATTTCGCACTAAAGCTAGATCGCCTGACTTTAGATTGAACTCTTTTATGTTATGCTGCATGGTTTGTTCTAACTGAAGAGCTCATCTTAGCTTCTCGTCGTTGACTCTTTGTCGCATTTGTTCGACATGAGCTACGTGCTTAGCTAGAGCTTGTGCCCTTAATCCAATCAAGTCTGCTGTGGAAACGAGTGTGTCAGGGAACTTGACTAACCAGGTTGCTTCGATTATATCTAGAGGCAACGTTGGATGTGCTCCAGTGATCATGAAGTAAGGAGAACATCCCGTTCCCTTTCTTACAGTGATTCTGTTGAACGTAGAACGTAGCGGGTGCAGTGGCGAGTCTAACCGTCCTAGAAACAAGGTGAACGGACAGGAACTGAATGAGCAATCCTAAGGTCAACTGTGGACAGACTGTAAGAAGCTGTATTGTGATATACTAACTTGTACTCACCTGTGGACAGACTGTAAGAAGCTAAGGCCTCTGAAGCGTCCACAGGGAAGTTCAACCATACATGACTAAGCTATCATGTGACTAAACTCGTCCACATATCTCTAAGTCCACCAATAACAGTTGTAGACTGCTTGCTCACTCTAACACACCCCCTTGATCCAGCCAGTCTACTCAAGTCCTAATAGAGGAACAGCAAACTCAACTACCTTCTTTGCCACAGCCTTGGTTAAGATGTCAGCCACCTGCTCGTGAGTCGAAACATACAAAGGATCTATGAGTCCTTCTTCAACAGCCTCCCAGAGCCAGTAGAAGTGCAGGTCCAGGTGTTTCATGCGTCCATGATGCTCTGGATTCTTGGCTACACTGATTCCTGACTTGTTATCAACAAAGAGAGTCGAAGGGAGTGTCGGAGGGAAGCCAAACTCAGTCAGAATATTCCTAGTCCATTTAATCTCCTTGCCAGCCTCGACGGCAGCAACAAACTCGGCCTCAGTGCTTGAGAGAGTCACAAATGGCTGGCACTTAGAAGACCAGCCCACAGCAGCACCTGAGACAAGAGTCACATAACCACCCGTAGCTCGACCTGTAGCCTTGCAGGCTCCATGAGAGGCGTCCGAGTAGGTAGTGAAGAGCTCTTCCAAGTCACTAGCTTGATAGACTAGCTTGTAGTGCATAGTGCCAATGAGATACCGGAATAAGTGCTTGACTGCAAGCCAGTGAGCTGGAGCTGGGTTCGAGTTGAACCTCCCGAGATAGGAGACAGCATAGGCAATGTCAGGACGAGTCATAGTGGCCAGGTACTGAAGGGCACCTACAGCATTGAGATAAGGAACTGACTTCATCTCAGCCTGATCCTCGAGTGAAGGAATAATGTCCGAGAGCTCAGATCCTGGAGCGAGTGGAGTGGATAAGGGATTAGCATCATCCATATTGAAGCGTTCTAGGAGCTCCTTGATGTAGTGCTCCTGTGAGAGGGAGATAGTGTGATGAGAGCGATCCTGCTTCACCTGAATGCCTAGTAGTAGTGTGGTAGAGCCGAGATCACGGAGTTTGAAGTGTTTCGAGAGCTCAGTGACTGCCGAAGTCATAGCTGCATCACTCTTCGAGACAAGAGTAATGTCGTCAATGAAGATAGGAACAAAGACCTTAATGTCACCTTTGGAATAGATGTAGATGGAGCTGTCGGAGCGCAGCCTAGAGTAGCCAATATCCTCAAAAACACCCTGGAGTTTCTTATTCCACTGCCTGGCAGCCTGCTTGAGGCCATAGAGAGATTTACGCAGCCGAAAGACCATGTTGGGACTACCAATGTGATAGCCCTCGGGTTGGCGCCTATAGATCTCCTCTTCGAGTTCTCCATAGGTGAAGGCAGAAGAGATGTCAACTGAGCACATTTTGTAGCCTTCTCTAGCTGCAAGAGCAACAATGAGGTGTAGTGACGCAGGACGGAATGTAGGGGCAAAGACCTCGGTGAAGTCGAATCCAGGATGTTGGGAATAGCCCTTAGCAACGAGACGAGCCCGGTAGCGCTCAATAGAGCCGTCGGCAAGTCGTTTGACTTTGAACACCCAGCCAGAGTTGACTACCTTCTTGCCTGGAGGCAGTTCCATTAGTTCCCAAGTCCCGTTAGCCTCAAGATTGAAGATCTCAGTGTTACAAGCCTCAGTCCAGCAATCCAAGTCAGGAGACTTCATAGCTAGTCTATAACTCCGGGGATCAGCACCCGAGACGGCTCCAGCAAACTCGACTTCACAGTACTCCGAGTCAGCTAGCAGAGCAGCTTCGTCATCAGAGTCAGAGTCATTACCAGCTAAGTCTGGCTGTTTGAGCTTCCACCATTGACCAGGAGGCTTCCGAACTCGCCCAGTACGTCTAGGAACGTGAGGGGGCTCAAGAGGCGCTCTGGCAGTAGGAGGAGTCACTGGGAGAGGTGCATGGATTTGTGGAGGAGTGACTGGAGGAATCACAGGAGGAATGAATGGAGGAATTACTGGAAGTGGTAGAGGTAAAACTGGCTTCTCTTCAGGAGGGACTGAAGCGGACAGAGTGGGAGTCTTAGGACGAGCAGGAGGGAAGTGATTATCATCCCCTTCATCCTGTAGAGGTGGCAGTCCCGAGTATGACAATGTATCATTAGGAAGTGGTAGTGAGTCTGGTGTGCAGGCAAATGACGGGACAGCCTCGAGTTGGGCTTTAGAAGTGCCCGGAAAGTACCTCTCGTCAAAGTCAGCTCTCTCAGAGATCACGGTTCGCTTTGTGACTGGGTTGTAGAACTTCCAGCCTTTGTAGCCAGCCGGATAGCCAATAAAGACACACTTCTCATAGTGAGGTTGGAGAGAATTGCGCTTATCTCGTTGTACATGGACATAGGAAGTGCACCCCCATACCCGGAGATGAGAGACATCAGGTTTTCGCTTATAGAAAGCTTGGAAGGGAGTGGTGCCCGAAAGCGAAGCAGTAGGAAGCATATTCCAGACATGGACCATAGACGAAAGCCAGATGGGCCTTATATCTATCTAGATTTAATTTCAAATTAAAATTCCGTCCAGGAAAGACAATGGGGAAGGCAGACGCTTTGAGCAGAAGACCTGATTTCGAACAAGGGACAAAGGATGATAACAAAGATCAAACCTTGTTAAAACCAGAATACTTTGCAATTCGGGCAATGGAAGAAGGTCATATGTTAATCAATGCCGAGGAAGAAGGAATATTAGAGGAAATCAGAAAATCCGAAGCAAGAGAAGATGATGTGGTAAAAGCGGTAGAAGAGATGAAGCGAGCAAAGGTGAAGTCATTGAGGGGAGACGAGTGGAAGTTAGAGGAAGGATTAGTACTGAAGGAAGGAAAAGTCTATGTGCCGAAAGATGAGACGTTAAGGACCAAGATCATTCGACTACATCACAATACTCCCATTGCTGGACACGGAGGACAATGGAAGACAGTAGAAATGGTAACACGCAATTACTGGTGGCCAGGCATCACTAAGCAAGTCCAGAAGTACGTGGAAGGATGCGACCAATGTCAACGAAATAAGAATCGACCAACACTGCCGGCAGGAAAATTAATGCCGAACCCTATTCCCACCAAACCATGGGCCGACGTATCCGTCGACTTCATAGTAAAATTACCAGAATCACAGGGAATGGACTCAATTCTGGTAGTATGCGATCGATTCAGTAAAATGGCTCATTTCATCCCAACATCAGCAAAAAGTCACACAACTTATGCAAACTTATGAAAAAGTTGCCTTATGCTTGCCTTATAAAGACCAACTTAAGGCACATAAGTCTCCAAAATAGCATAAGTTCATAATTTTTCATAAGCCAGACAAGAAGTTTACACATAAGTCACACATTAGTTCATAAGTTTATCATAAATTCATAAGTTGGATACAAAGAAAGCATAAGCACAGGACATTTCATAAGTCAGACCAAAGGTTGAACCACAAGTCAGACAAAGTTTCATAAGTTTATTGACAAGTCAAACAGGTTCTCATAAGTGAATAAGTCAGATAACAAGGCAAGCATCACAGCATTATAAGAACAGTATGCTGTATGTCTTGATCTACTGTTCATAAAATTCCGGAAAAATCACGACAAATCTTAGAATATTAAAAAGAAATAAGTCTATATGTATGTTTTTGTCAGAAAACATACCCGTTATGGAGATATCAAGATTCCATCATGGGGTGGGGGAGTCATTGTCAACTGCAGATAGACTCGTCGTAGAGCCTGCTCTACTCACCGGAAAATTATGGAAAAATCACGACAAATCTTAGAATATTAAAAGAACATAAGTTTATATGTATGTCATTGTCGGAAAACATACCAGTTATGGAGATATAGAAAAACATGACAAGAATGACATGTTTTCTACTGGTTACTGTGCCGATTTTGATGATTGAAGAGTGCAAATATATGTTTTCAAGGTCCAGGAATCCGAATCTGACTTTAGATTTACTATCTGATCAATATCCGAGGAGCTACAGCGCAATTTTGTGTTTATCATATGTTAAATGTGCCATATCTCATTAGAATCTCATCCAACAAAGAATCTAATTAGATATTCGAACTCCCCAACCTCGAAAATATAGGAATACACTTTTAGATCATTAAAATCCATGCAGAAATGACCCGAAAATATCTCCTACCTATGATTTGAGGAACTTTGACTCGAAAATCCGGCAGGCCAGCGGTGCAGGTGACAGATAGCGCTATCCGGATAGCGCCCTAATAAGAAATCACTTCCCATGCGTGTGATTGGTTGGATAGCGCAACCGAGAGCGAGTAAGTAAATAGAACCAAATATCTCTCGCTCTAGCCAAGACACGTTGCCGTCTCCTGCCTAGCTTCAGCATCGATCTCACAAAGTGCTTGTATAGCGAAAATTTGATAAACCCGAGCAACATATCAGCCCCTCTTATGACAAACAAAAGCCCTGCTGCCGAGGCCACCAGCAGGTGAGTGGTCATTAATTAAAAATAGTAGCTTTCTATTTAGCGTTCTTCTTTCACACAGAACTCATTTGGACCAGGTACATCGGTTCAGCAACCCAACCAGCTCGATCCTCCTTTCAGGTGAGCTGATTTGTGACACGCATCAACGTGTTACTGATGGTTTGTTACTGTCACCGCTGATTTCTTTCCCCAACACTCATGATCAATCCAATCCAGATGGCGACGTCGAGGTGTCCTCGGCTTGCCCGTCCTTATCCAATCCAGACCGCGACGTCGAGGTGTCCTCGGCTTGCGTGTCATTAACCAATGGAGCCTCAAAATCACCGTCGCTCCCTCCAACATCCTCGACAACTTTTTTACTACATGATGGGGCTAATCACTCTGCTACGGCAACTCCTGTTCACAAGCTCGGCCGCCCCCGGACTAAACCTCTCATCTACGGTCCCAAACAAAAGCGTGGACGCCCTTGCAAAGAGAGTACTGGCCCCTCTGAAGACCATATAAGTGCCACGACGTCAAAAGCTCAAACTCGCCGTGGTCGTCCAAGGAAGTTACCAGATAACGGGGTGGTAACAGCTCCATTGAATCGACTGGTGGGTGTTGTCTATTCGCTTCCCAAAATTCTAATGGATCAACTCATGGATCCTCTAGACTCTTCGTGGAATCCGTGGAATCCCAGGCTCGAACGGAGTGGTTCCTGCATCATGGCAGCAACTCCAACTTGGAGTTTCACAGTCACCGGCACTGGTGATGACCTCCAAATTGTGAGCGCTACCAATGACACTTACTTCCGCTACTATTCTGACACTTGTGCTTTTGTTTAGACTAGTGAAGCCTGCTTCGAACCGCTCGTGTATCGCCATTGAAGACCCTGATCAGCAAGTTGAAACTGCTGACCTCAATGACAACGAGTTGGATGCTGATGGAGCTGGCATTGGTCTGCAAGATGAAGAATACGCTAATGACGATGATAATGATCCCGAAGCTAATGACAATGTTGAAGGCAGTCCCCACAAGACCCACATGCATACTCGGCTCCAGCAGCCCCATTGGTTGATCAACGAGTTTGAGCAACTAGTCAAGGACTCGAAACAACGGGATAGTAAAGGCCTCCCACCTCTTTATCAGCAGGGGCTTTTCTGGTTCCCTACTCGGGCCCCATTCTTTGTCCTTCGCAAGAATTCGCATGTAAAGCCTCATGAACTATATACGCCACGCTTTTTCCTGTGGGATCCAATATGTTTTAATGAAATTCCTTGCCCGAATTGTCGGAGACCCTTAACTCGACAGCAACATATACCAACTCCACGGCGAGTCATTGGTATGAATTCCACTTTTTGGATGATTGGCTATCGATACCGATGCCATCGCTGCCCAATGGCAAGTGGTCGTAGCGTAACGTTCCGAAGCTGGAATAGTCAAATTATGAAGGAGCTTCCAACACAACTTGTGGCCGAGTTCCCCGCATGTTTGAGCCATCGGAGTGATATCTCGAAAGATTTATTCGAGTTTATGAGGTCATGTTTTCAGAATGGTATCGGATCGAAGCAGTTTGCTGACATGCTTCGGGTGCAACATCTATTGGCCTATAGTAACCTCCAACTTCAATATCTCTTACATGTTGAGAGTCGTAGGGAGAGCATGGACAGATGGTCAGGGCAGAAATTTTCCAATTTCAAGCCTTTCGAGGATACAAGTTCAACAGGTCGACACGGCTATACACCCTCATCAGAGTGGCTTCGTGACATGTATGACAACTTCCTTGAAGCGCATCAACATGAAATCAATCAACATATGTCTATGCTCTCGGGGGATATTTGTGCAATCGATCACAGCCATAAAGTGAGCCACTTGAACATAATTCTTTCAAAACTCTTCGGAATGACCTATTAACTTGTAGGTCACAAAACATGTTGCTCGTGTCAATGGAGAACAGGTTTTCACGGGCCTCTTAACTGTTACGAATTCCTTGTCTGAGATCCGAATCTGCAACTTTGTTGCTACTAAATCTCATTCCCAATTCATTGACGCATTATCCCGCATGCAAGAGTCTCTTACGTTGTACGGACACAAACAACCAACCATATTTTATACGGATAACATGAATGATAAGCAACTACTTGAAAGCACGTTTCCATCCCTTCAAAACGATGTCGTTCCTATTGAAAATTATGCTCATCTTCCTGCTTTTGAAATTCCAGATGACGTTCAAGTATTCGTAAAGAATGGAGTTCAATCAATCAACGATGCTATCTCAACGATTTTGAGTGACGTACCTGAGGATGGATCGGAGCTTGTGGTTGGTTTTGACTCAGAGTGGAATGTCGACGTCACACCTCAGGGATTTGTACGAAGTAGTGGTCAGACAGCAGTGGTGCAGATTGCTTTCAAGAAAAGAGTATATGTATTGCAGGTATGTGAACCTGTCGCTCCTCAACAAACATAAATGGCAACTGTTATCATAGATTAGCGACATGATCAATTCTGGGAGTCTCCCTAACCAGCTTGAGCTCCTTCTCTCGAATCCACATATCCGCAAGGCTGGGAGATCAGTAAATGGAGACCTTATAGCCCTTCAGAAAGCATTTCGTAGGCCGGCTGGTGCTTTCTGCGGTGCTCTTGACCTTGCGAGGCTTGCAAAGGAGCGAAATATTGTGACAGACATTTCCTCAACAGCACTCGCAGATCTCACTGCACTTGTACTCCAAATGCGCCTTAACAAAAATGCCTATCTCCGAACAAACGAATCATGGGAAAACCATACATTGGACGCTGCTCAATGCTCATACGCTGCAAAAGATGCATATGTATCTTTGATGGTCTATCACGAAATTATGAAGCGCTATCCCCAACCTTCCCCACTATTGGCTACTACACCCGCTTTGACACCCGTGCTAATATACGCTTCCAATATGGAGAAGATAATTGCGTCGGGTGTTTTGTCGCAGAAAGCACATCTTACCGCTTTTGATGGTATCAATATTTCTCACAAGCACGCACTGGTTGATGTGCAGCACGTTCATGCTCCCGGTGCTAAACTAAAGTCTCATCGTAAACAAACGCTCAAAAGCTTTGGTGATATTCCATTTACAATCGCATGTGAACGAGATCAGCTACGAACTTATGTACCCCTTTTGCCCCCACCCCCGAGTACTATGACATCCATATCAGAACGCTCGGACAGATATTCTGATCAGGTATCCAGACATGATCAGAATCAAGCCGACTTCTTCGACCATGAACCTGAACTAGATGGACTCGTTTCAGTTGGAGACTCTCTCTCGGAGGACTTATCCGGTCCTCAACTTACGACGACATCTAATCATTTCTCCGCTGGAAATTCTTCAAGTATAGAAGAGCCAAAGCTCTCGCAAGCTCAATTAGCTGACTTAGACTTTGCGGAAAAGAAGCTTGGCCCTGATATGTCGTCAAAACTGAAGTCCGACCAGTCTAAGTGGGATTATGAAACCCATAGCCGAGTTCTCAAAGACCCATGGCATCTTTTTCATATGATCTACCTTTCTGCAAGTCATAGCCATCGGAAACAGTTCTCTCGAGAGTTCCGTGATGCATTTTTTATACCGAATAAGTCTGATTACGATCAGCTGAACCAGTGGGGTGCGACACAAAATCCTCCCCAAAACTATGAAAAGCTACGAAACTCATCACCTGAATGGACGCGCGCCCGATGTCGACATACAATTCCACCTCCTCACATTCTCTACCCTCTCATTCGAAAGGTCTTTCTTATTTATGGAATGATCCGGGATCAAACAACGAAGCAACTCCTCTTTCTTAGCGACTCACAATGGAATGCAGCACGAAATAACCTTGAGCTGATCCAAAGAGGCTATGTGTCAGATCCTCCAAGGGTGAGCCTTTATACGCAACTTGGATTTGACCAAAAGACAGGGTTGGCAATTTATCGCTGTGCTCGGGGGACTAACGCCACCGAGGGAGGGGTACACACACATATACGACAGCGGTTACCCAAATTTGGAGTGTCACTTCGGCATGTTCAAGCTTCACTACTCGATTTTACTATCCGGCACAATCTTCTGGTAACTTTTTCTACTTTCATCCAGTGATTCAATTTGTGATAACGATGGTTTCAGGTTGGCACATACAACACGACAGGCCATCATTACCGAGGTCATTTCTCGATATGGCTTACCAATCAAATCCAAGAACTTGAAATCAATCTTCGCGATATGTTTGAGCAATCAATTCATCTCAACGGGTGGGTGAATGGAGATCTATATGTGCCCACAAAAGAAGTTATCGGGATTTTACCCATTCCAGATGATGTGCGAACATCAAGTGGAATGGTATCCTATCGATTTGCACTGAATGAGAAACAGAAGCACTCGTTCGTAGCTCGAATGCAGAATACGCGGAGAGCCGTTCTTCCGGTACACACACCTGCAGAACAGCAGCTATACCAGAAGCTCATGGAAACAAATACTGTGTTTTCTCCAAAGTCCGGTGAACCACAGTGGCGTGAAGCTGTCGTGATCTGGAATCAGCTGGCTGATGGGACATCAGATGAAGTTTATTACAAGGTACGTTGTTGATGCCAAGAAGTATTTATAATATTCTACTCATTGACGCAGCTTGTAGAACAGCTCAAGGTATACCATGCAAAATGGAAAGCCTTGAGTAATGTTCATACTCAGCTTTCACGGACTGCAGAAACTCGCAGGCCATTATACCGACAAATTCATGATCCGCGCCGAGCCTTGATGGTTCCTCCCACTCCAACCAACATTCTCCAGCCTCATCAGGCAAAGTCCGGCTTTGCTTTACCACCAGTTATTACTTCCACTCCTGAAGCTGATGGACAACGGTACTTTCCCGGAATGGGTGCCTTAAATCTCACGCAACTGGCACCGAGTGCCAACAACAAGCAACTGGAGCAACTTCACGTCATTGGCTGTACACCATCATTCACACTAACACCCACCTCATCTTCTCAAAGTCCTGAAATCATATTATTGGAGCAAGAGATTGCAGCACGAGCACAACAGCGAATGGATACTCGAAAGAAACAAATGCTATCAGATCAAGGGTCTAGGAAAAGACGGAAGAAAAGAACATGCCGAAAATGTGGGAAGCCCGATTGTAAAGGGTCACGCGCTGTTTCGGACTGCAGCAACCCATGTCAGGACTGCGGGAATGTCAATTGTCGGGGACGAAATACGCATCGGCCAACTTTGCCATGCTCGCAGGGGTGGGAGGCGTGATTATATTACTGATCTATTGATTATCCTTATCTATTTGTGGTTATCTGACCCTTTATTACCAAAAACCCTTGTAAAGGGTCGTATCAGAAGAATATTGCAAACCTAGTTAGATCCTAACGGATACCAGTTTGCTGGTCTCTGATCCTGTGATCTCAGGGTAGCATACTTGAACCGAGCGAGCGTGATGCATTGTGTGCTGTTATTGATAAGCGATGAAGGAGGATAAGCCTTTCTCCCCTCCTTCTTTCCTTTTCTTTTCTTTTCTTTTCTTTTTTAATTCTTTTGTCACCTACACCGCTATCCGGCCGAAAATCCCAAGTCCAGCAGTCACATGATGTCATGTGACATGTTGAACTTCTGTTTCGAGCACAACGTTGATCCTTCCTCATCACCACCATCATTCCTCCCCTCCCCTCCTCGTTGCTCTCCTAGGCTTATATTCAAGTGAGTAACTTTCCTTCCCTTCCCTAGCTCTCTCCCAGCTAATTCTAGGCTGGTTTAGGACGCTTTTTTGCCCATTTTGGACGCATTTTTAGGGCTATTTTGGGAGGGTTTTGAGAGGAGATGTGAGGATGATATGTGGATGACTTTTGGGGGGATCTCTAGTCTTTGGTGAGTGCTTTTTGACTCTTCATCTACTCATACTCATTTGTTACTTTTAGAATCACATTTCTCATCATTTTCCCCCCATTTTCCATTTCTACTCCCCTGGCTGCTGTCATATCCCTCTTGTCCGCTTTTTTCAGGGTCTATTTCCTCTTTAGGAAGTCTGTATTATACATGATGTATTGTGTTTACTATATGAATATAATTCTTTGTTCCTTATGCATTATGATGTTCCTTATGATTGAGCTTATACTCTCTTACATCTTTTTACTGTCTTAAGTACTTACTTATGCAACTTAAGATAAATCCTCATGACTTATGATAATCTTGAATCTTATGACCATATTGTGACTTATGTACTTATGATTTACTTAAGTATTGCATAAGGCAGAACCTCAGACAGTGACATGCCTTATGCAAAAATGACTTATACTGACTTATGATTTTTATAAGTTTGCATAAGTCAAATTTAAGTCACTTTACCTTTTCCTGATGTATGGTTGAACTCCCCTGTGGACGCTTCAGAGGCCTTAGCTTCTTACAGTGTATCCACAGTTTGTCCTTGGGATTGCTCAGTCAGTTCCTATCTGATTGACTCGCTTCTAGGCTCGTTAGGATAGCCACTGCAACCGCTATTGTTCTACTTTTAATAAATTATGGGCCCCGGCTTCTAACAGCCTTCAAAACGCGTTTTTTTCCACTTTCTACCATTTTTCCTTCTATACCTCAACTTCTATCCCTTCCCCTGCACTCAAATCGACGTCTATGGCCTCGCAATCGTGCACACACGCTCCCTATGCCTGGGACACCATGTCGACGCGTTTTGGCGCGTCTCTGACGCGTCTGAGAGCCTCTACACCAACCACAACTCCCTCTGGCAGCCATACACCCTCTCCACACTCTCTGGGACCGATTTCTGGCCCTAAGAACGCGTCAATCGCTTGTTACTTTTGTGTGAGGGTAGGGCACATGCCTAGGAGGTGCAGGAAGCGAAAGAACGCGAGAAAACGCGCTCAGGAGCGCTCCAGACTGCCTGGAACATCTAAAAGTAATGTCAAAGGGCCACTTGGCCATCTGAGTGGGATAGGTGCAGCTCTTCCAGCTGTCAAGACACCACCCACTCCTCCTGGGGATGTTTCTACTGTGTTAGAACTTTGCCAGAATGTCACGGCGTCACGCTGTCACATCTGTCACATATTTTATTACATAATAATTTCCCTCTGCTGCTACAGTTCGACGGAGGCTAAACTATCGGCATACTGCTAAAATGGCACAAGCTACAGATCTACCAATTGAACTCATTGATTTAATCTTATCTTTTCTACCTCCGAACCATGCGGAGCAAGTACGATGGAGAAGGGCGGCGGCAGCCATAGGAAGGGAGCCTAGGCCAACGGACTGGAACCTATCGGGTCACCAGTGCAGGATATGCGGAAGGATGACGTTAGCAATGTGGGACGTGGAGGAGGGAAAGGCGTGGGTAATTCAGAGATGGTCAGCGTGGGGGGCTAGGTATTGGGAACTAGCAGGGTTCTTCATACTATGTCCGTGCGATGCGTTGTTGGGGAATTACTTTGGTTACTATTGGTTTGTGTAAGTAGATTACCTGTTTAGGAGTTGTTTGTACTTGTGGACACTTTTATGGTTTGTTTGGTCTTGTTGACATTTTTATGATCAAAGTTGTTCTTGTTTACATTCTTCTTACTCCACTCTTCTCTTCACATGTCAAACGCTTCTCTTCTCATGTCAAATGTATAATTAGTTTTATTTCCCATACGTACTTCTTTTCTCATGTCAGTATAAAAATAGTTACCTAGGGTAGTTGGTCTGTGCGCCGTAGTCTAGGTATATAAAGTAGGTAGAAACTTGTAGAAGACTCTGTCGAGTTCTCTTAGGTTCATGCCTAATATAACTTTTGTCACTTTCCTCTATAGTTCTTAAGTTCAGGTGTGACCTGTGACATCTCAGTCACAGTCGCCCTAACATACTGGTTCTGGCTCTCCTGGCTCTGATATTCCACTGAGAGCATCCGCTCTTGGTGCTTATTCCTCTCCCTCATCCTCTTCTTCCTCACCATCCATCAGCAAATCCGCAAACAAGTGATGGAGTGTGACGTGCATGATGGGTGTGCCCCTTGTGCTGTCACCCGCCGTCACAGGACACCAAGTTGTCACGGCATGAATCACACATTGCCACAACCTATCACACACAGCCTTTCCAATGACTCGGATTTCAATAGCCCAGGCATGAGCTTGAACGGCCCCTTTGAGCTACGAAACTTAGGGTGGATTGAAGTCGAGGGCAAGGGAATTGTTTTCTTTTTGTGACTAAGATGTACATAAGAGTTCGTGAGCATGATGGTCTATGTACTGGTTCACATAAAATGCTTGAAACGTGTCCAAGCTCCACTCGAACTTGAACTTATCAGGCATGCGTCGATTGCCAAATACAGGCATGAGGTGAGCAGCACGCAGCAAGCAGTCAAGATGCACGACAGACATAAACGGCTGTTTATGCACACCACGTAAATCGGGTTCAACTACCCAAAACCCTGTATCTGTATCACGGTCGCTAAGAGTTTTATTAAACCATTCCACCAGAGCACAAGGATAAGATGTTCCTGAGTGCTTGAAGGAAAATAATAAACGGAGACGGACTACGCTCATACCCTCAAACCCAGCCTTTTGTTGATCCTCAACTATGAATGCATAATCACGTCGAGGCTCTGCATGGCGCCACTGAGGAGTACACCGAAGACGCTCCCGATACATGCCATACAGCCCAGATGGATCAGAGGGAGCGTAAAATGTTGCGACAGCTGAATGATACACAGAAATTGTACTGTTGAGCTCTGGAAGTCGATTGAGCGGAACTGATTCTGCGGGAAAACGAGTTTCAGGATATAGTTGTTCATAGAGAAATCGTCGAGTAAGGGTTGCCAAGTTTGAAACCTGTATATAATCGGCTAAAGCATTGATGTCGCGAGGATAACCAGTTGCTTGAAGATGTCAACCTTATGTTAAAAAAACTCAGTCGTAACGTCATGATAACAGTAACTTACCAGGACGGCGAGCTAAAACCATACTACCACTTACAGGCTCGTCAACAGGGCCAGCATCATTGTCTTCATCAGCTTTGTCTCCCTTGGCCATCACATGAAAAGGATGTATCAACTTCCGCGCAACGAAATCAACCCGCAGCGCATGCAACTTGTCAAGACGTTGATTAGTTTGTAGCATTTGTCCCAGGGCATTGTAGCGATTCGAGCGTCGCCACGGTTTTTTCACAGCAGTAATGTGACGAGACTCGGTGATAGAAGAGCAGAGTCCTCCTGGAGCCCTGAATTCTTCGATGAGATATCGGTAATGGATTAATGAGTGTTGGCGAGGAAGTGAAAAGGTGTCACGGACACCAGTCTCGCGAAAGATTTCTCAATGTTGATGAAAGGAGTGAAGGGCAATGTCAAGTTGTTCTAAAGTGTGTGGCGTAAATCGTGACCGTCGAGCTATATAACAAAACTCTAAAAAGGCTGCCAGCGCCTGGATCATTTCCGAAGGAACATATCCCACCAAGGCTGGGAGATAAACCTTGGAATTAGATTAGACATGGTCAGTTTAATTGGTAGAAGGGTTTCGGGTAGAGCTTACCTTCATAAGTGCTTTAAAATCATCGCCAGTCCATTGTTTAAAACGACGACCTTCAGGGAACCTTCGAAGCCCAGGAAACGCTGGACTGGCTGCTATCCTACATGTTGTACATGATAAAACATTGAGACGAACAACATATAATGGATATTTGCATACCGTCGGTCAATATCATCCATGATCACGGCTGCTTTTGCTTTCCCTTCATGCTCCTCCAAGTATTCACCAACCCATGTCACAAGATGATCTTTGAAAGATCCCTTGATAACTTGGTGCAATAAATCGGGTGATAACATGGCATGTATATCAGCGCGTGGATAATCAGATGTAAAAGGCTGGATTTACTATGTGAGTCGAACCAAAATAATGTGGGATAAGGTAAAAGAACTCTCACAACTATCTTCATATCGATTCCATACTCATTCCATAGCTTTCCAGGATCTTCGCGAAACAGATTCGATAACAAGTCGGTGTGGTTTCGCTCTCGTGGTAATGCCCGAGGACTAGCATCAAGGTCATCAGATAATGCTGTGCATCTGAATAATGATATATAAGTTTGTCGGAGTAGTCACAGCCTGAGGATAGTGTAACACTGACTTCGCACACCAGCCCTGTACTATTCCTGCAAGTACCACTTGTTCAGGATAATCTCCAATAAAGGCAGCGAAATCATAGATGACTCAACGGTAGTGAGAATCAGGACATCGGCGAATAACCGGTGTTGACATGGCTGGACGGAGAGACTGGAAAACGGCTGAAAGAGCCATGTGAAACAACTGTTTCTTGAATGCACGGAAGTCAGGGTCATTGTCCGATTTACGATCATCTATGATCAACAATCAGTGTTGACACGTCAAAGAGTAACCTATGAGACTTACTTTTGGGTATTGGAAGAAATATAAACGGTACTACTCCATTTCGGTGGGCTCTGCGAACATTGTTATGCAGGTTTCTGATAGAGATGTACCCAGGATGGTATTCCACATGGCCTGTAGCCACAGAAACAGTGGTCTTGTCTGTCCCACAAATGATGGGACAGTACATGGACCCTGACAAGGAGGGGTCATCTCCATAGATTCGACTCTGAAGAGCCCGAGACATGAGTTTCACAGGTCTACACTTACAAATGAATCACAACTCACCGCTTGACGCCAAGCATAATTGGCCGACATAACGTTACTCCACAGTCTCTCTCCCTCCTGGTCCAGTTCAACATAGGGTAGGTAGTCGAACTCACCATCAAAATCTGGATTGTCGAGCATGCGCTTCAGTACGATGTCGGGATCTCGATACCAAATATCATACTCTTTCTTCTTCCAGCTTGAGGTGGCTTCGTCGGGAGTGTGGGGAACTGAAGCCTTCAGACATGTCCACGGTGCATCTCCGAGTTGGATAGAGTCAATTGTCTCATACAATTTGCTCGCAGACGCAAAAGGGCCAACGTCTCCATGGTTTTGTAGAAGGCTGTCGTGAATGGCACACAATTCGTTGATACTTTCAACTGACATTTCGACTCGACGGAACAAGAGATCGGCCAGCTGAAAGTCAGCATGACCCTTAAACGGTGCCCACTCATTCACAACAGTATCGGTAGAGTCTCTTGACATAGGTGGTGAATCACTAGGTAACGGATTACCAGTTGATGTACAAGGTATGGCTACAAGGTAGTCGTTAAAGACAATTCAGTCATGCAGTTTCTAAAATGCACCATTGAGATAAGGATGTAGAAGTTTCCTTGCCCTTAAGGTATTCCCTATGCCGTCTATTCCTTCATCTTCCATCAAACTAGGTTCTAATGTGAACATCGCAGGGGACGGGGCCTCGGTTAGGTCGAAGGCGATATCTTCGTCTTCAGCCTGACTTGGGTCAGCATTAGCAGGGCCAGGATCGTCTGGATCTGAGTCCATGCGAGATGCAACACGCTGTATCCAATTGGGCCGGCCATGCTTAGTTTGCACATGCTTCGTGAGCCCATGTTGGCTACGACATATCTTCGGACAACCGGGGTACTGGCAGCGCAAGCGAGAAATGGGTTTGCGTTGCATCATGGAAGAGGGGTTGTTGAGCGGGTGAGCGGGGAGAGCCGGATGTTGAGATTGTGAAATGCACACCTTAGCATCACGGAAAAGATGCTTTGGGTTTGTTAATGGATAAAACCGGGTGGTGGGCTTATAAAACACCCACCTGACAAGGCTCGAACCAGTTTCACCTTCAACGTATCCCCTCCTATGGGTGGCCGACCCACCACGCGTGCTCGAAACAAGCTCCAGCATCCAGGCAACATTCACACACGTTATGATGTGAAGCGCCGGAATACCACCGAAATCGCAGCAGATAATGTGGCCAAGGCCGATGCACGACTCGAAGCTATGCATGCAGCAGAAGAGAAACGTCGCCAACAGGTAATGGACACTGCTGAATATGAGGCTGAGCTGTGGAAACGTCTGGATGAACAGAGAGCTCACGCCACACGCCCTGACTTGCAAGAATTGTCTATTCCCGAGTCTTCACAGGCCAAACAAAAGCTGACTATAATGATCAAGAACAAAGTTGTGAGTTCCAGTACAAATCCAAGACATTTGATCATGACTTACCGTACCAAAAGGCACCCGGTCAGACACCAGCAAAACCAACGGCCAAATCCCAGTTACACTCGAGACACCCGAGTTCCAATGACATGGACGATGCATTCATTGGTGATGATGTGGTGGTGGAAGCACATCGCGATGGAAATGGATCCGAGTATGACTACCCGCCAATGTCAGTTACTGGCGCCGACTCGGACTCTGCTCCCCCCACTCTCGACAACGGCGAAGGAGATGACAGTGACGGTTCAGGTGACAGCTTATACCAACCAAACTCGGAAGGAAATAGCTCAGGGGATGATGAAATGGATAACAATAATGACTCCGAGTCAGTCATCCTACCAACGAAGGTCAGAAACTCAAACGTCATTCCAGAGAATTGTTTTCTTACATGACCCTTAACATCTCCTCTTTCTACAGAAGAGTTGTCGTGGTGACCTACGCGAGTCAGTGCAGCTAAAAATCCAGCAAATTCGGCATAAGGAACGTGTAATCGCTAGTAAACCACACACTGACGGACCTTCAGCTGCAAAGGGAGACCAGAAACGCAAAAACTTGGACCCCATGGGCAAGAAGCGGAAGGCCAGTGACCAGCACCATGAAGGGACAATGGATGCGACGGAGGATGCACAAACAATGGCCAGAACTGTACCATCCCACACCCCTCAGTCAATGTAACGTCCTTTGTCTTCTAGTCCAACCTTGTTGTGATATTCCACCTACAGACAGGTGTCAAAGCGTTCCAAAGTCGCCAGTGCATTGGGAGGTTTGAGAACGGGGTGGAAAACGTTGAAGACGGTCAACCTGGGCCCAAAGAAGACAGGTATGCGGTGTGACCAAATTGTGACAAGTGGAACGCTAACACGCGCTCGCGTCGTGTTTGTGTCAGGTGACTGCCCGGACTTGTTGAATGACAGTGCAAGTGAAACCTTTTCACACATCAACCACCATGACCCCAATTTCCCTCCCCCCACATCCGAAGACTCTTTACCAGAATGGCCGCAACAAGTGTCAATACGGGGCCGGACTACCCACCAGGTGAGATTCCTTCAGAGTAATAGAATGGTTATTGACGCTTCATCGAAGATGGGGATTAATGTTGGGCATACAACGACTAGAGATTCGGTCTCTGGCCCCCCTTCAGCTAAATCGACACCCTCAGCAGTGTTCGAGAATACCCAAGCCCGTCATTCTGATGTCACGGCAGCGGGCTTAGCTATGCGACCACCCCGAGTCAGGTTAGGTACCAAGGTGACATTTTCGAAGCATGATCTACCTTTCCCACGTGATTCCGCCTCTAGATTGGTGGCAAAATGGTCTAAAGATTTCATGGCCAGTCTCTACGACTGGTTAGCAACCCTCGATGACCCCTGGCGCGGGAATAGTCACCCCAACTATTTGGCAAAAGTGGAGGAAATTTGGATCTTGGTCTTCCCAGAGCTGCACACCAAGGCCGACCATCCGGCTATTGAATTCTTGGTGCGTCTTGATAAAGTCTTGGAGTTTCTAAGCGCTAACGAGATTCCAGGCTAGTGCAGGAATCCGCTCTTGGCGCAGCAAGATCGGGTCCAATACACTTACGATAGTCGACTCACTGTTTAAAGACAAGACGTCCGAGAGTGTTCAAGAGCAGTTGAAGTTATACTTGCCAGCACCTCAATTCCTTAGGAGGAGCCCTGATGCTACGGTACGTGTCAGCTGTTTACCTCTAATGTATCTAATCGAGTGTCTAGGAGGGGGAACGAGAAGGATGGCTTTCAGAGATATTCCTCAAGTCTTTCGTTTACCACGTTCAATGGATGATGAAGGCTAAAGGAACGCCAGTGGGTTATCCAGTTGGTGCGGCTGCTTTGACAGCAGCTGCTGTAAGTCTCTGGCTGGATGAATCAAAAAATGATTGTATCTGATTTCATTTATATAGATCGAACGCGCTTTGCAGGCTTGGGAGTCAGGTACTCGGGTTACAGCGCTGGCTGAGTTTACTCAACAGGAATGGGGTGCGATAACCCGATACTACACTCAGTCCACATCACAGTTGACAGATGACAAGTGGGACATGATCTTGAAGGCGAGTATTGCCCTGGTACCTGCGAGCAAGGCTCATAGTGTCTTACCAACTCAAGAGGAGCTCGATTCTGAGCTATTCCCCACTAATGAAAGGGCTCTTGTCTTGGATTAGAATAGTTTGGTTGATAACGTGTTTGATTCCATTGTTGTATGGCTGGCCCTTCAATGTCATTCATTGGTTCTATTTTGCGCGTGAATGGAAAATGCTACAATAACCTATTTGTGACCGTTTGTGAAGGCCAGTTGTACGGTGTATGACAGGCGCTGTAAAATGGTGTGCTGTGCAACGTTTCCTGTGCTGTACAATTCCGACATGTGAACGGACGCATCCCTATTTGTCCCGTTACCCGAAGTTGTCACGGTGTGATGGGTGTGATAGGTGTGATGGCACGCCCGTTACAGACTTGACATTTTGCTGATGTCCTCGCCACTACAGCTTGATGCTGACTTTTTCTGGCTGGCTGATACTGGTGCTACATCCCACATGACTCCTCACCGCCATTGGTTCAAATCCTACTCCCCTCATCAGCATAATGTCCAAATCTTATATGGACTTTTTTAGTCTTATTCAACGTCATACCTTAGTTTGAACTTATTTTGGGAGCACTTGAAGGCAGAGTTGACAGCTAAGTTAAAGAAAAGGTGATAAGTTGCAATAGTAATACACAAAGCAAAAAAGTCTTGGGAAATATTATGTCTTTTTCATCAAGTCATTATAAGTTCTGTTCTACTGCTCATAAAATTCCGGAAAAATCATGACAAATCTTAGAATATTAAAAAAACATAAGTTTATATGTAAGCTTTTGTCAGAAACATACCCGTTATGGAGATATCAAGATTCCATCATGGAGTGGGGGGGTCATTGTCAACTGCAGATAGACTCGTCGTAGAGCCTGCTCTACTAACCAGAAAATTCTGGAAAAATCACGATAAATCATATAATATTAAAAGAACATAAGCTTATATGTGTGTTTTGATCGAAAAACATGACAAGGATGTCATGTTTTATACTGGTTTCTGTACCGATTTTGATGATTGAAGAGTGTAAGTATATGCTTTCAAGGTCCAGGAATGCGAATCTGGTTTTAGATGTACTATCCGATCAATATTAGAGGAGCTATAGCGCAAATCTGTGTTTATCATATGTTAAATGTGCCATATCTCATTGGCTTCTCATCCAGCAAAAATTCTAATTAGATATTCGAACTCCCCAACCTCGAAAATATAGGAATACACTTTTAGATCATTGAAATCCATGCAGGAATGACCTGAAGATATCTCCTACCTATGTATGATTTGAGGAACTTTGACTCGAAAATCTCAAGTCCAGCAGTCATGTGACATCATGTGACATGTTGAACTTCTGTTTCGAGCACGACATTGATCCTTCCTCATCACCACCATCATTTCTCCCCTCCCCATCCTCTCCCTCCCCCTTTCTTGCCCTCCAGGCCTGTAATATGGTAAGTAACATCCTCTTCACCTTCCTACCTCTCCCCCAGCTGATTCTAAGCTGGTTTAGGACGCTTTTTTGCCTATTTTGGACGCTTTTTTGGGGGATTTTTGGAGGGTTATTTGAGGGGATACTCGGGGGGATGTTTGAGGGGATACTTGGGGGGATATTTCAGGGGATATTTGGAAGGATTTTGGGGATTCTTTGGTCACTGGTGAGTGCTCTCTATCTCTGTATATTTTCATACTCATTTGTTACTTGTAGGATATTTCTTTTCTCATCATCACTCCCTCATCATCCAATCTCATCCTTTTGTGTAGATTATATACAATGTATTGTATTTGTTATGCTAATATAATGACTTTCTCTATGACTTATTCAGTCTTAAGCTTCTTATAATTGACTTTATGACTTTGGCTTGTCTTATTTTTCCTTAGCTGCCTTAATTGCATGCTTTTGTGACTTGAGTATGACTTATCCTTTCTTTTCAACAATGAAATTACTTGATTGAACATCTACACCTTGGCCTCAAAGTCAGAATAAGTTTCAAAAGGAGAAAAAAAGTCTGTTTTAAAACCTGTGAGTAAATTTTTCCTTATTTTGAACTTTTTTTCATGTTTAAGTTATTTAAGTTGAACAAAAGTTGGATTTACGTTTTCCTGATGTATATAAGGCTCGCTGGTTCGTAGCGTACAGAACAGAGATACTTTACTCTTGTCATTTTTCGTGTGTCGAGAATCGTTCGAGTCTTAGTAATCGACACCTCATCACATATTTTGACATATATTCTTCTGAGTCATTTGAATCACGAAATTGGACTTGTTGTTGCAAGTGTTGTTGGAAATCTCGATCTAATTCCTCTTCAGGAATACCGGCAGCTCCCCAGTTTCGGGGATCAACTTCTTTCCCCTTGGAATGTTCATGATTCAGATCATCATCAAGGTCTCTACCATTCTCAAGCCTTGAAGGATCCACAATATTTCCCCATCGTTCCCTTATGATATCAGCTATCATATTCATGTTATTTCTAGATAGTTCTACAGCGTTATGAGCCTCTCTCATCATTTCCAAATTGTCCTGAGCAGACTTGAGTCTGTCTCGTAAATCTGTAGATACTCCAATCGGATTAAATTCCGGATTTGGAATTGTTTCACACCCTTGCTCAACCAAAGATCCAGTCCCTGCCAGACCACCTTCGGTTCTATCTTGAGCTTCGGGTTCTGCGATATCAGGCTCGACATAAGCCTGATCACCTTCAAATGAGTGAAGGGACTCCTTTGTCATTTCACTCGGTTCCCCAATTATCTCTTCCTCGAGAGCTCCCAGAACCGTTCTCTCCATTCTAGGAAAAATAGGGGTAGAAGTAGCTCCACCTCCCCTTCTCCTAGCAGCGGCTTGCGACCTGGTTTCGCGGCCCTTCATTGTACGTTTGTTTGCTCAGATGATCAGTCCAAGAGGTACAGCACGTGACAACAGGGTCTAGCGGTGAACGAAGGTGCGTAGCGTACGAGAGATTATAACATGTCAAAATATGTGACGAGGTGTCGATTACTAAGACTCGAACGATTCTCGACACACGAAAAATGACAAGAGTAAAGTATCTCTGTTCTGTACGCTACGAACCAGCGAGCCTTATATACATCAGGAAAACGTAAATCCAACTTTTGTTCAACTTAAATAACTTAAACATGAAAAAAAGTTCAAAATAAGGAAAAATTTACTCACAGGTTTTAAAACAGACTTTTTTTCTCCTTTTGAAACTTATTCTGACTTTGAGGCCAAGGTGTAGATGTTCAATCAAGTAATTTCATTGTTGAAAAGAAAGGATAAGTCATACTCAAGTCACAAAAGCATGCAATTAAGGCAGCTAAGGAAAAATAAGACAAGCCAAAGTCATAAAGTCAATTATAAGAAGCTTAAGACTGAATAAGTCATAGAGAAAGTCATTATATTAGCATAACAAATACAATACATTGTATATAATCTACACAAAAGGATGAGATTGGATGATGAGGGAGTGATGATGAGAAAAGAAATATCCTACAAGTAACAAATGAGTAACCAGCGAGCCTTATATACTCGACAGGTCAATACATTCAAGTCATTTTCCTAATCTATAGGTAATCTAGATATATGAGTTTTTATACGACCTAATAAAGAAAGGAAAAGAAAAGATAAATAAGAAAAAGGAAATGGTGATTACTAAGCCTATGCTCTACATACGCCCTCCAGAGAATTTCGAATGATTCTCTAGTTAGTAACTGTCGACCTTATACTTCTTTGTCGACCTTTGACCATGAGACTCCCAGCCATTCTTTCTTTTGAGGCTACTCGCAGCTTTGTTAACCAACAAATTCTGAATCTTTTCAGCATTTCCGCTATCTCCTCCAGTGATGTCTCGGTTCATCATAGCCGTCTTGACTTCAGACCTCGAAGGGAGATCCAAACGGAGTGGGAATTCTTCAGAGGCACGATGAATAACTCTGTCATTATTGATTAGGGCAAGTTTGATGCCAATGGTAGGGTCGGTGTTGATGATGTTAGTGACAAAGCGATAACCGACAGGTTCGACAAGACAGTGGTGTTAGGGCGACTGTGACTGAGATGTCACAGGTCACACCTGAACTTAAGAACTATAGAGGAAAGTGACAAAAGTTATATTAGGCATGAACCTAAGAGAACTCGACGGAGTCTTCTACAAGTTTCTACCTACTTTATATACCTAGACTACGGCGCACAGACCAACTACCCTAGGTAACTTATTTATATACTGACATGTGAAAAGAAGTACGTATGAGAAAGTAAACTAATTATACATTTGACATGCGAAAAGAAGAGTGGAGTAAGAAGTAAGTAAACAAAAGTAAATTGATCATAAAAATGTCAACAACACCAAACAAACCATAAAAGTGTCCACAAGTACAAACAACTCCTAAACAGGCATTCTACTCACACGAACCATCGATTCCCGAAGTAGTTACCCAACATCGCATCACATGGACATAGTATGAAGAACCCAGATAGTTCCCAATACCGAGCCCCCCATGCTGACCACCTCTGTATTACCCACACCTTTCCCTCCTCCGCGTCCCACATTGCTAACGTCATCCTTCCGCACTCCCTGCACTGGTGACCTGATAGGTCCCAACCCGCTGGTCTACTCTCCCTTCCTATTGCCGCCGCCGCCCTTCTCCATTGTACTTGCTCCGCATGGTTCGGAGGTAGAAAAGAAAAGATAAGATCAATGAGTTCAATGGGTAGATCTGTAGCTTGCGCCATTTTAGCAGTATGCCGATAGTTTAGCCTCCGTCGAACTGTAGCAGCAGAGGGAAATTATTATGTAATAAAATATGTGACAGATGTGACACCGTGACACCGTGACATTCTGGCAAGGTTCTAACACTGACTTGGATTGCTGGACTGAGGCTTGTAACACTGAGATCTTCAATCTTGAGGCTAACAGAACTTGGGAACTAATGGAACTGCCTTCAGGCAAGAAGGTAGTCAACTCTGGCTGGGTGTTCAAAGTGAAACAACTTGCCGACGGCTCAATTGAGCACTACCGGGCTCGTCTCGTTGCCAAAGGCTATTCCCAACGTCCTGGATTCAACTTCACCGAGGTCTTTGCCCCTACATTTCGTCCTGTGTCACTATGCCTCATTGTTGCTCTTGCAGCTAGAGAAGGCTACAAAATGCGCTCCGTTGACATCTCTTCTGCCTTCACCTATGGAGAACTCGAAGAGGAGATCTATAGGCGCCAACCCGAGGGCTATCACATTGGTAGTCCCAACTCTCTTGCTTTCCCTCAATCTGCTTCGTACCATTACACGAGACAGAAAACTATGTGAGACGCCATCCAACTATGGCAAATCGGTTTCCAAGGAGTCTGCACACCGAGCGAGCCACCACCACACATGCTGTCTTCAGATGGTATAGGAACGTGCCAAGGACTTTTAGTCCGCTCGTTAGGATCCAACGTGCCGCCACCACACATGCTGCCTTCGGGTAGTATAGGAACGCACTCAGGACTCGGGAACACTCAATGCGAGCCGCCACCACACATTCCGTCTTCGGATGGTATAGGAACGCGCCAAGGACCTTCGGTCCGCTCGCAAATACAAGGTTCATCATATCATATCCAGTCATGCTTCAAAGGTAATAGCTGGTATGAAATTACTGACAAGGAAGGCAATGAAGTACTTCCAAGTCATCTTCAAGGCGGTCCATGGTTCCAATCTTATCAAGGAGTCAAGGCTGCCAATTTGTCGCCACTTTTCGCTCGTCTTATGCGAGTCATGTGCAATCATGCGCCGATAGGGGAATACAGAGTGAGGTTCTTCCCAAAGGAGCCTTACAAATCATGCCAATGCGATCTCAAGTCACCGGAGACGCAGCAACATCTACTAATGGTCTGTCCTCTGTTTGTGAGGCGGATCAATCATTATGACGGGGAACACGTCATGGCACCCTTTAAGTAGTTTTAAAATAAACTATGATGATTACAAAAAAAAAAAAAAAAAAAATTGGTAGTCCCAACATGGTCTTTCGGCTGCGTAAATCGCTCTATGGCCTCAAGCAGGCTGCCAGACAGTGGAATAAGAAACTCCGGAGTGTTCTCAAGGGTATAGGCTACTCTAGGCTTCGCTCTGACAGCTCCATCTACATCACTATTAGAGCGGCAAAAAGCCAAAGGATCAACCCTACATCCCAACGCCTTGGAACGCAAGTCCAAGACAATCTGCAAAGTCATCAAGTCTCCCCTTGACTCGGTGATTGACAATCCTTCCTCAGAGAAATTCGACCCCCTCTCTGAACATATCAAACCTGGACATCGGCTTGTGGACCGACATCCAGAGAAAGTCAAATTTGTGCTCATGCCAAAGAACCGCAAAGACAGAGCCGAATACCACAACAACCTGAACCTTGCTCCTGTAACGGAACCGAACGCCTTGCATTTATTCACAGCAGGCGTCAAACACAAGTTCGATCCAAGCGTGCCCGTGCTGCATCGAACTCACTCGCATATCGCGCTTGTCACAGTCTTCAAAGGACAAGCTGTAACTTCTAAAACGAGGGCCGCCGGAAGGCAGGTCAACAAAGAAACAATTGTCGGATGGTCTACATTTCTGGCATTAATCAAAGCGCATAAGAAGCTTCAAAAAGGATGGCCTATTTCCAAAGTCATCCTTTACACTACGTCCCAGTTGATTGTCAAAAATCTGATGTCAACTAACTCCAAACCGCTTGGATCACAGCTTTCCATTGCTGTATCCCTCCCTAGCCTTTGATGCCATTGCTATGTTGAACATAGAATGTACGCGACACGGTGGCGAGTCTAACAGTCTTAGAAACGAGGCAAACGGACAAGAACTGACTGAGCAATCCTAGGAACAACTGTGGATACACTGTAAGAAGCTATATTGTGTTCCAATAACTTGTACTCACCTGTGGATACACTGTAAGAAGCTAAGGCCTCTGAAGCGTCCACAGGGAAGTTCAACCATACATGACTAAGCTATCATGTGACTACACTCATCTGCATATCTCTAAGTCCACCAATAACACTTGTAGACTGCTTGCTCACTCTAACACACCCCCTTGATCCAGCCAGTCTTTTTTTTTTTTTTTTTTTTTTTAATCAAGTGGCTGTTCGAGCCTTCTATTCCAGCGGTATAAGTACATGCAAACACTATGTACAACGTGCTGAGAATAAGGTTACCATGACGCGTTACCAAGAGAGAAAGAAAACATATCCTACGCGACGAGGTCAAGCGCTAACGTAGAGAGAAAGAAAAATAAAAGTCCAATCGAAAAATAGTAGTACATCAGTACGCAGCCCCGGAACGAATCAAACAGCCAGGCACGAACTATACCTAGTACCGGAACGTGAGACCAAGATAAAATCAAGCGGAGAATAGTCATAGAAAAATGAAAATGAATGGCGGTAGGCCAAGCCGGCGCTAACTCCCGAAACGCGGTTTGACGCACGCTGATCACTTCTTAGGGAATTGGCACCTCAGCCAATCCCTATCAAATCGGTTCTGCCAAAACGGACACGAAGTGTCCGTTGCAGAGTGGTCGCGTTTAGTCTTGCCTGCCGCACTACAGTTGACGCAAGACCGTGCTTCTGGATCGCGCTTCGAGTGGGCGCAGTATTCGTGATGGGCGGCTTCCGAATGAGGGAGCCCGCAGAGAGGACAGCGAATGCCTTTTGATCGGCATACGGAAGAATGATGACCCCATCTCATGCACCAAGTGCACAAGGCAGAGCCGGGCCGTGGAGGATCCAGCCAGTCTACTCAAGTCCCAGTAGTGGAACAGCAAACTCAACTACCTTCTTTGCGACAGCCTTGGTTAAGATGTCGGCCACTTGCTCGTGAGTCGAAACATACAAAGGATCTATGAGTCCTTCTTCAACAGCCTCCCGGAGCCAGTAGAAGCGCAGGCCTAGGTGTTTCATGCATCCGTGATGCTCTGGATTCTTGGCTACACTGATTCCTGACTTGTTATCAACGAATAAAGTCGAAGGAAGTGCCGGAGGGAAGCCAAACTCAGTCAGAATATTCCTAGTCCACTTGATCTCCTTGCCAGCCTTGACAGCAGCAACAAACTCAGCCTCAGTGCTCGAGAGAGTCACAAATGGCTGGCGCTTAGAAGACCAACCTACAGCAGCACCCGAGACTAGAGTCACATAACCACCCGTAGCTCGACCTGTAGCCTTGCAGGCTCCATGAGAGGCGTCCGAGTAGGTAGTGAAGAGCTCTTCCAAGTCACTAGCTTGATAGACTAGCTTGTAGTGCATAGTGCCAATGAGATACCGGAATAAGTGCTTGACTGCAAGCCAGTGAGCTGGAGCTGGGTTCGAGTTGAACCTCCCGAGATAGGAGACAGCATAGGCAATGTCGGGACGAGTCATAGTGGCCAGATACTGAAGGGCACCTACAGCATTGAGATAAGGAACTGACTTCATCTCAGCCTGATCCTCGAGTGAAGGAATAATGTCCGAGAGCTCAGATCCTGGAGCGAGTGGAGTGGATAAGGGATTAGCATCATCCATATTGAAGCGTTCTAGGAGCTCCTTGATGTAGTGCTCCTGTGAGAGGGAGATAGTGTGATGAGAGCGATCCTGCTTCACCTGAATGCCTAGTAGTAGTGTGGTAGAGCCGAGATCACGGAGTTTGAAGTGTTTCGAGAGCTCAGTGACTGCCGAAGTCATAGCTGCATCACTCTTCGAGACAAGAGTAATGTCGTCAATGAAGATAGGAACAATGACCTTAATGTCACCTTTGGAATAGATGTAGATGGAGCTGTCGGAGCGCAGCCTAGAGTAGCCAATATCCTCAAGAACACCCTGGAGTTTCTTATTCCACTGCCTGGCAGCCTGCTTGAGGCCATAGAGAGATTTACGCAGCCGAAAGACCATGTTGGGACTACCAATGTGATAGCCCTCGGGTTGGCGCCTATAGATCTCCTCTTCGAGTTCTCCATAGGTGAAGGCAGAAGAGATGTCAACTGAGCACATTTTGTAGCCTTCTCTAGCTGCAAGAGCAACAATGAGGTGTAGTGACGCAGGACGGAATGTAGGGGCAAAGACCTCGGTGAAGTCGAATCCAGGATGTTGGGAATAGCCCTTAGCAACGAGACGAGCCCGGTAGCGCTCAATAGAGCCGTCGGCAAGTCGTTTGACTTTGAACACCCAGCCAGAGTTGACTACCTTCTTGCCTGGAGGCAGTTCCATTAGTTCCCAAGTCCCGTTAGCCTCAAGATTGAAGATCTCAGTGTTACAAGCCTCAGTCCAGCAATCCAAGTCAGGAGACTTCATAGCTAGTCTATAACTCCGGGGATCAGCACCCGAGACGGCTCCAGCAAACTCGACTTCACAGTACTCCGAGTCAGCTAGCAGAGCAGCTTCGTCATCAGAGTCAGAGTCATTACCAGCTAAGTCTGGCTGTTTGAGCTTCCACCATTGACCAGGAGGCTTCCGAACTCGCCCAGTACGTCTAGGAACGTGAGGGGGCTCAAGAGGCGCTCTGGCAGTAGGAGGAGTCACTGGGAGAGGTGCATGGATTTGTGGAGGAGTGACTGGAGGAATCACAGGAGGAATGAATGGAGGAATTACTGGAAGTGGTAGAGGTAAAACTGGCTTCTCTTCAGGAGGGACTGAAGCGGACAGAGTGGGAGTCTTAGGACGAGCAGGAGGGAAGTGATTATCATCCCCTTCATCCTGTAGAGGTGGCAGTCCCGAGTATGACAATGTATCATTAGGAAGTGGTAGTGAGTCTGGTGTGCAGGCAAATGACGGGACAGCCTCGAGTTGGGCTTTAGAAGTGCCCGGAAAGTACCTCTCGTCAAAGTCAGCTCTCTCAGAGATCACGGTTCGCTTTGTGACTGGGTTGTAGAACTTCCAGCCTTTGTAGCCAGCCGGATAGCCAATAAAGACACACTTCTCATAGTGAGGTTGGAGAGAATTGCGCTTATCTCGTTGTACATGGACATAGGAAGTGCACCCCCATACCCGGAGATGAGAGACATCAGGTTTTCGCTTATAGAAAGCTTGGAAGGGAGTGGTGCCCGAAAGCGAAGCAGTAGGAAGCATATTCCAGACATGGACCATAGACGAGATACATTCACCCCAGAAAGAACCAGGTAGCCGAGATTCCGAGAGCATAGCAGTGATCCTCTCTCCCATAGTCCTATTAGCCCGTTCAGCAAGACCATTCTGCTGAGGCCGGTTCCGAGTTGAGTGACGTCTCTCGATGCCAGCAAGCTCAGTAAAGCTTTTGAAAGCATTAGACATGTATTCACCTCCCTTGTCATCCTGTAGTGCTCGCAGTTTGACTCCGAGTTGAGTCTCAGCCCAGGATTTGTAGACTTTGAAGGCTTCAAATGCCTCCGACTTTGCTTTAAGCAGATACACTGCCCGAAAACGTGTTGAGTCGTCGATGAAGGTAATCCAGTACTTGTAGCCTGAGTGTGAAGCGACTGGGAGCGGTCCGTGAAGATCTGAATGCACCAGCTCGAGAGGAGAGCGATTGTGATTCAAGGAGGAGGGAAAAGGAAGGGAATGCATCTTGCCAGCCAAGCACGGCTCACAGATAGAGTCAGGACAGGAGTTAGACTCGAGTCTGAGCCCGGAAACAAGGTCCTTACTGATCATAGACTTCACATCAGCATCACATTCCTTCTTTGTCTCTTACCACCACCTTCCCCTGTGGGACATTGGTGTGGACGTGCACTTTAGTCGGAATACATATTGTTTCTAAAGGGATATCGCTTGATAACTTGCGACCCCTCCAGTGCTCACAAGTATGGATGATCACCGCGATCGCCCGTACCCCGCCCGCCCATCCCGCCCGTCGTCGCTGTCGGGCTCAGTTCGTAGCTCTACCTCCAAGCGTAGCACTCGCTCCAGAATCTCAGTAGCATTCAGTGCTGCTAAGACTTCTATCAAGTCTCTTGGGTCGCCCAAACCGAAGAGAAAGAATCATATCACAGCCGGACTCGAAGAGCACCGGAAAAGAGAGAAGACGCTCATGGAACGAGCAGAATTAGAGATCGTGCCCACATCGCAGGAGAGTGAGAAGGAGCTTGATGAACTCAGGGAGGAGAGACTTGCTTCAAGAAGGTATGCAGAGGACTCAGATGATGACGATGAGGATGTTGTAGAGGATAGTGATGAAGAAAACGACGACGCAAAGGTTGCCACCGTACCCAGCCAGACTGATTCTAACATCTGGAATCAGTTCTCAACCCCCCCGGCGGAACTCATGACGACTCCGCCCCTCCCATCTCCCCTCGATGCGTCCCAGTCGACGTATGGTTTCCCCACTCCCTCCCCAGCACTCCTGGACCACCCCGCGTTGAAGAACGCGCGTACACCTCCCCGCACCCACGAGGTCTTGCCTGATTTGGACAAGACCCCAACTACACCCCGGGTAATGAAAATTACCGAAGCCGAAGCTTACGCGCTCAAAGTCCGAGCGGCTAACGACACGGACAGCCACGTCATGACAGGCGTCAGCATGTCTACAAATCAATTTGAGGAGAACGTCAACAAGTCGAAGGAGATAGTTGGCGAGATAGTAGATGAAGAGATTCGGAGCTCATCGCCCGACCTTCCGTCTGAGCCATGGACCTTCACTGAAGACCAAGTCGTGGGCTTCAGAGAAAACTTAAATGGGATCCTCAACAGTATGGCCCGTATTACACCTCGGATGGCAACCAACCCTGACGCCATAGCCAGAGAACTTGCTTTGTTCGTAAGCAGGATTATCAACTCAGAGTGGGCAGACGTCAATGTAGGACATATGTCCATCGCGTCAGCCATCAGAGAAGTGGCAACATTCCAGACTCCATTAGATGTTCCCCCTCCCCCACCGGTAAAGAACGTTAAGTTTGCACCGATCCCCATCCCTACCCCAGCGAGCGCTCCGATTCCCATGGAAGTCGATGCGTCCCCTCCAAGAATCCCGGCCGCCGCCAAAGGAAAAAAAAAGGCCTCCCCTCTTCCCCCGACTCCGCAACATCCGGGCACCACCTCACCGGTGTTCGCGTCTCCCATAAAGATCAGTGCGGTTCCCAAACCGCTCATTCAACCATCAAAGACTGGCAAACAAGGTAAGCCAGTCATATCCTATATGCCCATTAAGCTGTCGGTGGTTACCAAGCCGACAGCGACTAACAAGACGCTAGCGGGAGTAACGCCCCGTCCACCAGTGCAGCTCCTGCTGCCGGCAGGAGTCGAGACGCTAGCGGGAGTAACGCCCTGTCGAACCCGCCTAAGAGCGGTAAAGGTGCCCCAGGTAAGTCAGGGGCATCTACCACAGCAGAACACGGAAACCGATCTGGTCCTCCCCCCGTTCCCCTCCATTCTAAACCAAACGCTCTATCCAGGAGCGCTGAGATGAAGAACAACGCGCGTGCTTTCACAGCACGTGTTCCCAAGTCATATGCCCAGGCGGCGAAACAGTCTGCGGCACCCACCGCCCCTGCTCCCATTGTCATGGAAGAAACTATACAGTGGGAAAAAGCGTTGAAAGAACAGTGTCCTGAGATGACGATGCAGGACGCCTTGAAAGCGGTAGCTCCGGTGGTTAACACACCACCGAGCTCGAATGAAGTCATTGTGCCAAAGTCGAAGAAGGCGCTCGCGGCTCAAAAAGCCGCCCAAGGAATTACGGGTAGACTCAATCGGAAGTCCGCTCAGTTCGCGTTCTCCCACATTGTTCAACCGGATCGCTTCGGGGACATGGGGAAAGTAGTGGATGCCATGAACAGGTATCTAGTTTTCCACAAATCACAGATGAGGGTCCAGAATGGCCGCTTATTTAAAAATGTTGTACACTTTTATCTTAACTTAGTACCTACTAAACAGGGGTTCATGTTGATAAGAGAGTCGTTATACAAAGCATTGGAGGTAGAACTCCCTGAAGGGGACAGTGACCTTCCCAATGCTCCGCAATCTGTAGCCCACTTGATTCTGAAGGGCTTCAATTATTTTACCAGCCAGTACAACAAACGCCCGGAGGATATCCTCACGGGTGATCAAGTAATTGAAGCTATGGGATCTGTAGATCAATTCCGTGGCTTGGAATGTGTTAGAAGGCCAGCCGTTGTCAGATCTCGAGGATCAAGGGACATGGCGGTCGCATTTGTAGATGTTTGGGATTCGAAGACTGGGTCGCGTACAAAGGACTTAGTCAATAAAGTATATCATATTCGAGGAAAGCTTATTAAAGTAGAGTATGCTAGACAGAGAGAATTCGTTCCACAGTGTCAGAAGTGTTGGAAATGGAACCACGGAACATCCTGGTGTCGCCTCAGCCATCAGCTGTGCGCCCGATGTGGTCAACCTCACATGACCAAGAACCACACCATCTTCGCTACGTGTTGCGGAGCGGCTAGGAAAAAGGAGGATTGGACAGGAGAGTGCAAGCACGAGATAAAGTGCATCAATTGCAAGGGCAATCACACTGCCGACTCTACCAAGTGCACATATAAAAGGCATCAGAACAATATCTCGTGGCATGATCAAAGGTGCACTACGGATATGGCTATCGAAAGGGAGAAGCGCGACAACAGGCGCCAAACCATCCACCAAGCACGTCAACTCGATGACGAGCAAATTATTGAAATTCCCTCTTCCTCTGAATGAATTGTACAACAGAAAGAGACATTAATACTATTAGCAGACCTAAACAATCTGCACCACGGTCATTACAATATTTAACTATTCTATCATTCAATGCGCGTAAGAGTTGGGAAACTACCTCTATTGTATTGGATAAATGTGCCGGATATGTGGACATCATCATGTTCCAGGAACCGGGGTGGAAGGGTGTGAGGAGGCAACCATCTACCAAGAACAAGGAGGGCGACGTGGCATGCGGCCCTCCTTTACACAGCTCGTGGCATCCATTCACGGAAGCGTTTGACAACAGAGATGAAGATAGAGCAGCCAGGCGGGTGCTCACGTACATCAACAGACGGCTGGACGTTTTCAAACCACAACTCCGGTCAGACATCCTCAAGCATCGTGATGCATCATTAGTCACTTTGCACATTCCTCAACCACGTAGGGGCATTCCTCACGAATTCAATATCCTCAATGTTTACAACAATGGGGAAACACATGCGCCGGTGCATGAACTTAGAAGGATTAATGAGTCTATGCCACGGGTATCATTGTGTGCAGGAGATTTCAACATCCAAGATCAGACATGGGATGAAGGAGCGGTTAATCAAATCAGACCCTCTTCTCCATTCATGAGGCTCCAAGAATTGTTCACAGACTTGGAAATTCAATATGTGCACCCTGTTAACAGAGGAACACCAACAAGGATACCAGACGACGAAAACTCGTGAGCGTCCGTCATAGATCTTGTCGCAGCATCTGCAGCCCTGATCAACTTGGAAGGATTCCATTATAAAATCAAAGTGGATGACAGAGAGAGGTGGGGGTCGGATCACCGGCCTCTTCAAATAGAGGTGCTGATCTCGGGAAGCGAGCCGGAGATGAGGTGTAAAAGGAAGATAGAGGCGTGGTCTGAGGAGGAGGATGACTACGTGACACAGATATGCGGAGACTTAGGCAGAATGATAGAGAATGTTTCTGAAACAGTGGAGGATTTGGAAGCGACTATGGGAAGGGTGTCTACTGCGTTCGAAAGGGCGTGGGAGGCATATTCGGAAGAAAGGAAACCAAGCCGTCACGGTAAGAAGTGGTGGAATGAGGAATGCAAGAAGGTTTATCAGGAGATGGGAGAGAATGGAGGACCTAGGAATAAGGAAATGCGTAATAAGATGAGGAAGACTCTGCGCATAGCAAGGAGGCAATACTTTGATAAACAGATCCATAGTATGGCAAGTGACAGGAAGAGACCATGGGATTTGATGCCGTGGACCAGAGAAAGGAAGATGCCGGCGGTGGAGGCGATTCTAGATAGTGAGGGGAATTCGTGCAACAATGAGGAAAAATTGTTCGAAACTCTCCACAATACGTACAATGCGGCGGATAATAGAGAGGTGGATATGAGCAGCATGTATAGAGAGTTAGAAGAGTTTGAAGAGAGGGAATGGGTGAAGTTCTCTGTTCAAGAATTTCATGACGCCCTCAAGAACTGTGCCAAGAACACGGCACCTGGGCCAGACCACGTCTCTTGGAGATTGTGGAAGCGATTTGCGACAGATGACACAGTCTGCCAATTCGTCACGAAGATAGCTAATGCCTGCTTTGACACAGGATATTGGCCCCAACATTTCAAGCAGTCTATTGCGGTGATCATTCCGAAACCGGGCAAACTGTCCTACGACAAGGCCAAATCGTCCAGGCCTATCGTCTTACTCAATACGATGGGGAAACTCATTGAAAAAATGATCGCACAGAGGCTTCAGTTCGAGAGTATTGAAGCTGGTGTCATTCATCCTTGTCAAACAGGAGGTATACTCCAAAGATCGGTAGAGGATGCAGCAGTCGCACTAACACATCATGTTCGTACGGCGTGGGCAAAGAAAAAGGTGACTTCAGTTTTGGCTTTCGACGTAGCACAATTCTTTCCTTCTTTAAATCACAACGTTCTTTCAAAAATTTTCAAACATTTTGGATTTTCGGCTAGTGTAGTTTCTTTTTTCTCTGATTATTTAGTAGGAGGAAAAACGCAATATTCCATAGACAATATTACTTCTCCTCTATTTGATAGTAATGTAGGAGTTGGACAAGGTAGCGCACTGTCGCCTATACTCTCTGCTTTGTATATAGCGCCATGTTTTCATTTACTGGACAAATGGGTCAAAGACGAGGAGGACCATATTCATTTTCCTTTAATATCTTTTCTTTCTTTTGTAGACGATGGACTTCTTGTTGCTATGGGGGATTGTAGAATGGACACTCACGATACTCTAAAAGAGGCGTATGCCCAAATGACTTCCATTTTCAAGGACTTCGGACTTGTTATGGAACATACAAAGACGGAATTATTCAATTTTGCGGACTCCACCCGTAACAAGAACTCGCCAAACCCCAGCATCAACTTGGGTGTGGCTCCATTTACCCGCGAATCTCCATGCGTCCCTAAAGATGTGTGGAGGTATCTTGGAATCATGTTTGATCGCAATTTGACATTTCGCGATCATGTCAAATTTTACTCCACCAAGTCGGTTTCTGCAGTTCGTTGCATGAAGTCGCTTGGGAACTCCAATCGAGGATTGACGCCTAAACAGAAGCGCCTCCTCTACATTTCGTGCATTCAGCCAATAGCGACTTTTGGGCTACGCTGTTGGTACAAACCGGGAACGAGAGCATTTAAAACCAACATCAAGATGCTCCGTCTCACACACAACCAAGGGGCGCGCTGGATTACAGGTGCGTTCAGAACTTCTCCTATGGGAGCCATGTCGGCCGTGGCTGGTCTCATGCCTCTCCACCTCCAACTCAAGAAGCTGTTTGAGAGATCGGTCATCCGCATCAACACACTTCACCCGCACCACCCCGTTCTTTTATTATTAGAGCGGCAAAAAGCCAAAGGATCTACCCTACATCCCAACGCCTTGGAACGCAAGTCCAAGATGATCCGCAAAGTCATCAAGTCTCCGCTTGACTCGGTGATTGACAACCCTTCCTCAGAGATATTCGACCCCCTCTCTGAACATATCAAACCTGGACATCGGCTTGTGGACCGACATCCAGACAAAATCAAATTCGTTCTCATGCCAAAGAATCGCAAAGACAGAGACGAATACCACAACAATCTGAACCTTGCACCCATGAGGGAACCGAACGCCTTGCATCTGTTCACAGCAGGCGTCAAACACAAGTTCGATCCGAGCGTGCCTGTGCATCAGCAAAAAGTCACACAACTTATGCAAACTTATGAAAAAGTTGCCTTATGCTTGCCTTATAAAGACCAACTTAAGGCACATAAGTCTCCAAAATAGCATAAGTTCATAATTTTTCATAAGCCAGACAAGAAGTTTACACATAAGTCACACATTAGTTCATAAGTCTATCATAAATTCATAAGTTGGATAACAAGTTATACAAAAATAGCATAAGCACAGGACATTTCATAAGTCAGACCAAAGGTTAAACCACAAGTCAGACAAAGTTTCATAAGTCAAACAGGATCTCATAAGCTCATAAGTCAGATAACAAGGCAAGCATCACAGCATTATAAGAACAGTATGCTGTATGTCTTGATCTACTGTTCATAAAATTCCGGAAAAATCACGACAAATCTTAGAATATTAAAAAGAAATAAGTCTATATGTATGTTTTTGTCAGAAAACATACCCGTTATGGAGATATCAAGATTCCATCATGGGGTGGGGGAGTCATTGTCAACTGCAGATAGACTCGTCGTAGAGCCTGCTCTACTCACCGGAAAATTATGGAAAAATCACGACAAATCTTAGAATATTAAAAGAACATAAGTTTATATGTATGTCATTGTCGGAAAACATACCAGTTATGGAGATATAGAAAAACATGACAAGAATGACATGTTTTCTACTGGTTACTGTGCCGATTTTGATGATTAAAGAGTGCAAATATATGTTTTCAAGGTCCAGGAATCCGAATCTGACTTTAGATTTACTATCTGATCAATATCCGAGGAGCTACAGCGCAATTTTGTGTTTATCATATGTTAAATGTGCCATATCTCATTAGAATCTCATCCAACAAAGAATCTAATTAGATATTCGAACTCCCCAACCTCGAAAATATAGGAATACACTTTTAGATCATTAAAATCCATGCAGAAATGACCCGAAAATATCTCCTACCTATGATTTGAGGAACTTTGACTCGAAAATCCCAAGTCCAGCAGTCACATGATGTCATGTGACATGTTGAACTTCAGTTTCGAGCACAACGTTGATCCTTCCTCATCACCACCATCATTCCTCCCCTCCCCTCCTCGTTGCTCTCTTAGGCTTATATTCAAGTGAGTAACTTTCCTTCCCTTCCCTAGCTCTCTCCCAGCTAATTCTAGGCTGGTTTAGGACGCTTTTTTGCCCATTTTGGACGCATTTTTAGGGCTATTTTGGGAGGGTTTTGAGAGGAGATGTGAGGATGATATGTGGATGACTTTTGTGGGGATCTCTAGTCTTTGGTGAGTGCTTTTTGACTCTTCATCTACTCATACTCATTTGTTACTTTTAGAATCACATTTCTCATCATTTTCCCCCCATTTTCCATTTCTACTCCCCTGGCTGCTGTCATATCCCTCTTGTCCGCTTTTTTCAGGGTCTATTTCCTCTTTAGGAAATCTGTATTATACATGATGTATTGTATTTACTATATGAATATAATTCTTTGTTCCTTATGCATTATGATGTTCCTTATGATTGAGCTTATACTCTCTTACATCTTTTTACTGTCTTAAGTACTTACTTATGCAACTTAAGATAAATCCTCATGACTTATGATAATCTTGAATCTTATGACCATATTGTGACTTATGTACTTATGATTTACTTAAGTATTGCATAAGGCAGAACCTCAGACAGTGACATGCCTTATGCAAAAATGACTTATACTGACTTATGATTTTTATAAGTTTGCATAAGTCAAATTTAAGTCACTTTACTTTTTCCTGATGTTGTCAACATCCCACACGTGCCCGTGTCCTCTAAGGAGTGGGCGCTCAAACAACATGAGGCGTTCACTAGCACTCTCAACAAATCTCCGGTCGGCGCTTCGCTGGCCAAACTCATCAAGCACAAGCCGCGCTTCATGCGCGCCTCCCCTCATTCCGACTCATGCTGGGCATGGGTTGACATTCATGACACAGTGTCGGGCTCCAACGCTCGGCTCTACCTTTCCAAGTTCATCTCCGTTGGTGGAGTGAACTGTCAGATCAAGGGCGCTCGCCCTCATTCCGGCTCTGTCCACTGCGCTCGTTGCCAGCGGTGGGGTCACCATTCTGATCAGTGTCGTGCCAAGTGTGCGCGCTGTCCACTCTGCTCTGGCCCACATACGGAGGCCAACCATCTCAAGTGTGTCGACACTAAACGCGTCGACGTGCGTCAATGCGCAAATTGTACTGCGGCTAAACGCCCGGCGGACAAGCGCTCACATTCCGCTATGGACTCGAAGGTCTGTCCGTTTTGGAAAAATAGGTTCGATCGTGCATGGCTCAAACGCCAGCTCCCCGCGCGGTCAACTTAGGGAGGACAGACAGCCGTCGCCGGGTCGGGTCAGTGGATTCTGATGGAGAACTGGGAAGGTTGAGTAGTTGTATAGGAGGGAGAACGTGTTAGAGTGAGCAAGCAGTCTACACTTGGTTGTTGATGGACTTAGATATATGCAGACGAGTTTAGTCACATGATAGCTTAGTCATGTATGGTTGAACTCCCCTGTGGACGCTTCAGAGGCCTTAGCTTCTTACAGTGTATCCACAGGTGAGTACAAGTTATCAGAACACAATATAGCTTCTTACAGTGTATCCACAGTCTGTCCTTGGGATTGCTCAGTCAATTCCTATCCGATTGACTCGCTTCTAGGATCGTTAGGATTGCCACTGCAACCGCTATCATTCTACGCTTAACAGGTTATGGGCCCCGGCTTCTAACAGCCTTCAAAACGCGTTTTTTGCCACTTTCTACCATTTTCCCCTCTATATCTCGACTTCTATCCCATCCCCTGCACTCAAATCGACGTCTATGGCCTCGCAATCGCGCACACACGCTCCTTATGCTTGGGACACCACTTCGACGCGTTTTGGCGCGTCTCCGACGCGTCTGAGAGCCTCTACATAGACCACAACTCCCTCTGACAGCCATACACCCTCTCCACACTCTCTGGGACCGATTTCCGGCCCTAAGAACGCGTCAATCGCTTGTTCCTTTTGTGGGAGGGTAGGGCACATGTCTAGGAGGTGCAGGAAGCGAAAGAAGACGAGAAAACGCGTTCAGGAGAGCTCCAGACTGCCTGGAACTCAGGACATACCATCTAAATGTAATGTCACAGGGCCACTTGGCCATCTGAGTGGGTTAGGTGCAGCTCTTCCAGCTGTCAAGACACCACCCACTCCTCCTGGGGATGTTTCTTCTGGTTCTGGCTCTCCTGGCTCTGATATTCCACTGAGAGCGTCCACTCTTGGTGCTTATTCCTCTCCCTCATCCTCTCCCTCATCCTCTCCCTCACCATCCTCGCCACTACAGCTTGATGCTGACTTTTTCTGGCTGGCTGATACTGGTGCTACATCCCACATGACTCCTCACCGCCATTGGTTCAAATCCTACTCCCCTCATCGTATCCCTATCCGCCTTGCTGACAACTCTACTGTCTATTCAGCTGGTGTAGGGTCGGTTGTCTTTCAACCGGTGGTGAATGGAAAAGAGACTAGAGCGGTCGAGTTTACAAGAGTCCTTCATGTTCCTGACCTCAGGAGTAATCTCTTATCATGTCTCTACCTTGCCCGACACAAGGGCTTCAATATCACTATTTCTGCTCAGTCTATTGACTTCCAATGCAAAGGGATTTCGCTTTTCACGGCCACTATTCATTCCAACAACTCTGCTGAGCTTGACGGCTCAACTGTGACTTCTGAGACTGCTTTCTCTGTCTCTACCCTCCCGGTTGACCTCTCGCTATGGCATCGTCGCTTTATTCATCACAACTACGCTGATGTGAAGTCTATGATCAGTAAGGACCTTGTTTCCGGGCTCAAACTCGAGTCTAACTTGTCCCCTGACTCTATCTGTGAGCCGTGTCTAGCTGGCAAGATGCATTCCCTTCCTTTTCCCTCCTCTTTGAATCACAATCGCTCTCCTCTCGAGCTGGTGCATTCAGATCTTCACGGACCGCTCCCAGTCGCTTCACACTCAGGCTACAAGTACTGGATTACCTTCATCGACGACTCAACACGTTTTCGGGCAGTGTATCTGCTTAAAGCCAAGTCGGAGGCATTTGAAGCCTTCAAAGTCTACAAATCCTGGGCTGAGACTCAACTCGGAGTCAAACTGCGAGCACTACAGGATGACAAGGGAGGTGAATACATGTCTAATGCTTTCAAAAGCTTTACTGAGCTTGCTGGCATCGAGAGACGTCACTCAACTCGAAACCGGCCTCAGCAGAATGGTCTTGCTGAAAGGGCTAATAGGACTATGGGAGAGAGGATCACTGCTATGCTCTCGGAATCTCGGCTACCTGGTTCTTTCTGGGGTGAATGTATCTCGTCTATGGTCCATGTATGGAATATGCTCCCTACTGCTTCGCTTTCGGGCACCACTCCCTTCGAAGCTTTCTATAAGCAAAAACCTGATGTCTCACATCTCCGGGTATGGGGGTGCACTTCATATGTACATGTACAACGAGATAAGCGAAATTCTCTTCAGCCTCACTACGAGAAGTGTGTCTTTATAGGCTATCCGGCTGGCTACAAAGGCTGGAAATTCTACAACCCAGTCACAAAGCGAACTGTGATCTCCGAGAGAGCTGATTTCGATGAGAGATACTTTCTGGGCACTTCTAAAGCCCAACTCGAGGCTGTTCCGTCATTTGCTTGTCTACCAGACTTACTACCAGTTCCTAATGACTCTTTATCACACTCGGGACTGCCACCTCTACAGGATGAAGGAGGTGATGATCACTTCCCTCCTGCTCGTCCTAAGACTCCCACTCCATCCGCTTCAGTTCCTCCTGAAGAGAAGCCAGTTCTACCTCTACCACCTCTCCCGGTGATTCCTCCAGTAATTCCTCCTGTGATTCCTCCAGTCACACCTCCGCAAATCCATGCACCTCTCCCAGTCACTCCTCCTACTGCCGGAGCACCTCTTGAGCCCCCTCACGTTCCTAGACGTACTGGGCGAGTTCGGAAGCCTCCTGGCCAGTGGTGGAAGCTCAAACAACCAGACTTAGCTGGTAATGACTCTGACTCTGACGATGAAGCTGCTCTGCTAGCTGACTCTGAGTTCTGTGAAGTCGAGTTTGCTGGAGCCGTTTCGGGTGCTGATCCCCGGAGTTATAGACTAGCAATGAAGTCTCCTGACTCGGATTGCTGGACTGATGCTTGCAACACTGAGATCTTCAATCTCGAGGCTAATGGAACTTGGGAGTTAATGGAACTGCCTCCAGGCAAGAAAGTAGTCAACTCTGGCTGGGTCTTTAAAGTCAAACGGCTTGCCGACGGCTCTATTGAGCGCTACTGGGCTCGTCTCGTTGCTAAAGGCTATTCCCAACGTCCTGGATTCAACTTCACCGAGGTCTTTGCCCCTACAGTGGCTCAAAAAACTGTCCCAGTGTTTCGAGGTTTTGCACTATTTGCGTTATAGCACCATGAGTTTTATGAGTATGATTATGTAATTAATATATTTTATACCCCTACATGTGGTCTTCAAAACGCATGTAAGATGACGTAATTCGAGCAGTAAAAGGTCGAGAAATTAAATCAACAAAATAATCAATCATTGGGACAGTTGTTTGACCCTCTACTCAAGTTACAATTAATACTTTGTATGACCACCCTTGGCCTTGATAACTGCTTGGCACCTCCTGGGCATGCTTTCTATAAGTCTTTGGCATTCTTCTGGTGTGATTTTGTCCCACTCTTCAGCCACTCTATCCCACAATTCATGTACTCCCTTTGGTGGCTTGGGGTAGACCTTCAGCTTGTCCTTGAGATTGACCCAGAGGTGTTCAATGGGGTTTAAGTCTGGGGATTTGGCAGGCCATACTAGAACTTTAATATTGTTGTCTTCAAACCATTTGTCAGTCCTTTTTGCCATGTGCTTGGGATCGTTATCCTGCTGGAATATCCTCTCCCCCTCCTCCATCCCCAATTTCTCAAAGCTTTCCACCACTCCTCCACTCAAAATCTCACAATACTGCTCAGCATCCATGATACCTTGAACTTCTGTAAGCATCCCAACTCCCTCCCAGCCCATACACCCCCATACCATAAGGTTATTTCCTCCACCATGTTTGACTGTAGGAGTAGTAATCCGGTCAGAGAGCTCCTCACCACTTTGTTTCCAGGTATACACTCTCCCATCTGATTGAATCCTATTTATCTTCGTCTCATCTGATCACAAGACCCTTTTCCAATCCTCCACTGTCCAGTTTTCATGATATTTAGCGAATCTAAGACGTTCCTTCCTGTGGTGCTGGCGAAGGAGAGGTCGTTTTTGCTTTACAACAGCCCTTAATGAGTGTTCTTTAAGGACGTTTCGGACTGTTTGGGGATGTACAGGATGGGATATTATGTTGTTGATGTATTGGGCACCTTGAACTGCATTGTCAAGTCGTCCAGTGGTGATTTGGTGAATAATTCCTCTTTTGTCCTGAGGGGAAAGCTTAGCTGGACGACCTCCTTTCATGTTCTCCTTGTCTCCATCCACCTCTTTCTTAATCCTTCCAACAATAGACTTCCCTAAACCTGTTTTGGACTGTATTTGGCGAACAGAATAACGTCCTTGAAGTAAAGAGATGACAGAAGAGCGTTGAGTAGAAGATGTAGGTTTCATGATGGTGGTTTAAGGTCAAGATGATGTTTGATCAACAAACAATGATGCAAATTAATATAAACAAAGTCATGTGACACTCTCAAATTTTCCCAGGATTTTTGCGGTTATTTCTGGGGCTCTAGAGCATGATTTCTGAAAGTTGAGTAGAGGGTCAAACAACTGTCCCAATGATTGATTATTTTGTTGATTTAATTTCTTGACCTTTTACTGCTCGACTTACGTCATCTTACATGCGTTTTGAAGACCACATGTAGGGGTATAAAATATATTAATTACATAATCATACTCATAAACCCCATTGTGCTATGATGCAAATAGTTCAAAACCTCGAAACACTGGGACAGTTTTTTGAGCCACTGTACATTTTGTCCTGCATCACTACGCCTCATTATTGCTCTTGCAGCTAGAGAAGGCTACAAAATGCGCTCCGTCGACATGTCGTCTGCCTTCACCTATGGAGAACTCGAAGAAGAGATCTATATGTGCCAACCCGAGGGCTATCACATTGGTAGTCCTAACATGGTCTTTCGGCTCCGTAAATCGCTCTATGGCCTCAAGCAGGCTGCCAGACAGTGGAATAAGAAACTCCGGAGTGTTCTCAAGGGTATAGGTGTTAGAGTGAGCAAGCAGTCTACAAGTGTTATTGGTGGACTTAGATATATGCAGACGAGTTTAGTCACATGATAGCTTAGTCATGTATGGTTGAACTTCCCTGTGGACGCTTCAGAGGCCTTAGCTTCTTACAGTGTATCCACAGGTGAGTACAAGTTATTAGAACTCAATATAGCTTCTTACAGTGTATCCACAGTTTGTTCTTGGGATTGCTCAGTCAGTTCCCATCCGTTTGACTCGTTTCTAGGCTCGTTAGGATCGCCACTGCAACCGCTATCGTTCTACGATTAACAGGTTATTTGCCACATTCTACCATTCTTCCCTCTATCTCAACTTCTATCCCTTCCCCTGCACTCAAACCGACGTCTATGGCCTTGCAATCACGCACACACGCTCCCTATGCCTGGGACACCATTTCGACGCGTCTGAGAGCAGCTACATCAACCACAACTCCCTCTGGCAGCCATACTGTTAGCAGTGGTAAATCCTCGGATCTATTTGGACTATTAATAGTTGTTCTATCACTTTCCATATGACGTCATCAATGATGTCATTTCGTCGTCATGCATTACATCATACGTATGTCATAGCCATTACTTCTTTGATTTCAAATCGTTTTGTAGTAGTATAAGTATCTTGACTCGACAAGTAGTTCCTTGTCGAGTTAGACCTCAATACTAGTGGTTTAACAACATCTACTGGAACTGTTAGCTTCCACTGACAGAGTTCGACGTCTATCGACTCTCACTCTTATTCTAACACATACACCCTCTCCACACTCTCTAGGACCGATTTCCGGCCCTAAGAACGCGTCAATCGCTTGTTCCTTTTGTGAGAGGGTAGGGCACATGCCTAGGAGGTGTAGGAAGCGAAAGAACGCGAAAAAACGCGCTCAGGAGCGCTCCAGACTGTCTGGAACATCTAAAAGTAATGTCACAGGGCCACTTGGCCATCTGAGTGGGATAGGTGCAGCTCTTCCAGCTGTCAAGACACCACCCACTCCTCCTGGGGATGTTTCTACTGGTTCTGGCTCTCCTGGCTCTGATATTCCACTGAGAGCGTCCGCTCTTGGTACTTATTCCTCTCCCTCACCATCTCCCTCATCCTCTTACTCACCATCCTCGCCACTACAGCTTGATGCTGACTTTTTCTGGCTGGCTGATACTGGTGCTACATCCCACATGACTCCTCACCGCCATTGGTTCAAATCCTACTCCCCTCATCGTATCCCTATCCGCCTTGCTGACAACTCTACTGTCTATTCAGCTGGTGTAGGGTCGGTTGTCTTTCAACCGGTGGTGAATGGAAAAGAGACTAGAGCGGTCGAGTTTACAAGAGTCCTTCATGTTCCTGACCTCAGGAGTAATCTCTTATCATGTCTCTACCTTGCCCGACACAAGGGCTTCAATATCACTATTTCTGCTCAGTCTATTGACTTCCAATGCAAAGGGATTTCGCTTTTCACGGCCACTATTCATTCCAACAACTCTGCTGAGCTTGACGGCTCAACTGTGACTTCTGAGACTGCTTTCTCTGTCTCTACCCTCCCGGTTGACCTCTCGCTATGGCATCGTCGCTTTATTCATCACAACTACGCTGATGTGAAGTCTATGATCAGTAAGGACCTTGTTTCCGGGCTCAAACTCGAGTCTAACTTGTCCCCTGACTCTATCTGTGAGCCGTGTCTAGCTGGCAAGATGCATTCCCTTCCTTTTCCCTCCTCTTTGAATCACAATCGCTCTCCTCTCGAGCTGGTGCATTCAGATCTTCACGGACCGCTCCCAGTCGCTTCACACTCAGGCTACAAGTACTGGATTACCTTCATCGACGACTCAACACGTTTTCGGGCAGTGTATCTGCTTAAAGCCAAGTCGGAGGCATTTGAAGCCTTCAAAGTCTACAAATCCTGGGCTGAGACTCAACTCGGAGTCAAACTGCGAGCACTACAGGATGACAAGGGAGGTGAATACATGTCTAATGCTTTCAAAAGCTTTACTGAGCTTGCTGGCATCGAGAGACGTCACTCAACTCGAAACCGGCCTCAGCAGAATGGACTTGCTGAACGGGCTAATAGGACTATGGGAGAGAGGATCACTGCTATGCTCTCGGAATCTCGGCTACCTGGTTCTTTCTGGGGTGAATGTATCTCATCTATGGTCCATGTCTGGAATATGCTTCCTACTGCTTCGCTTTCGGGTGGTATGCTCTTTGAGCCAACGGCTGTAACATTCCCGAGTCCTCTGTATAGGTACCCGGAGCTGTGGCCCACAATTTGTTAAAGCCTCGCACTTCAATGTCGACCTCTGGGAAGTCTGTGGCGATCGCGTCAAAGGCTAAGGATACAGCAATGGACAGCTGTGATCCGAGCGGTTTGGAATTAGTTGACATCAGATTCTTGACTATCAACTGGGACGTAGTGTAAAGGACGACCTTGGAAATAGGCCATCCCTTTTGAAGCTTCTTGTGTGCTTTGATTAATGCCAGAAATGTAGACCATCCGACAATTGTTTCATTGTTGACCCGCCTTCCAGTGGCCCTTGTTTTAGAAGTTATGGCTTGTCCTTTGAAGACTGTGACAAGCGCGATATGCGAGTGAGTTCGATGCGGCACATCAGGAAAAGGTAAAGTGACTTAAATTTGACTTATGCAAACTTATAAAAATCATAAGTCAGTATAAGTCATTTTTGCATAAGGCATGTCACTGTCTGAGGTTCTGCCTTATGCAATACTTAAGTAAATCATAAGTACATAAGTCACAATATGGTCATAAGATTCAAGATTATCATAAGTCATGAGGATTTATCTTAAGTTGCATAAGTAAGTACTTAAGACAGTAAAAAGATGTAAGAGAGTATAAGCTCAATCATAAGGAACATCATAATGCATAAGGAACAAAGAATTATATTCATATAGTAAATACAATACATCATGTATAATACAGATTTCCTAAAGAGGAAATAGACCCTGAAAAAAGCGGACAAGAGGGATATGACAGCAGCCAGGGGAGTAGAAATGGAAAATGGGGGGAAAATGATGAGAAATGTGATTCTAAAAGTAACAAATGAGTATGAGTAGATGAAGAGTCAAAAAGCACTCACCAAAGACTAGAGATCCCCACAAAAGTCATCCACATATCATCCTCACATCTCCTCTCAAAACCCTCCCAAAATAGCCCTAAAAATGCGTCCAAAATGGGCAAAAAAGCGTCCTAAACCAGCCTAGAATTAGCTGGGAGAGAGCTAGGGAAGGGAAGGAAAGTTACTCACTTGAATATAAGCCTAAGAGAGCAACGAGGAGGGGAGGGGAGGAATGATGGTGGTGATGAGGAAGGATCAACGTTGTGCTCGAAACTGAAGTTCAACATGTCACATGACATCATGTGACTGCTGGACTTGGGATTTTCGAGTCAAAGTTCCTCAAATCATAGGTAGGAGATATTTTCGGGTCATTTCTGCATGGATTTTAATGATCTAAAAGTGTATTCCTATATTTTCGAGGTTGGGGAGTTCGAATATCTAATTAGATTCTTTGTTGGATGAGATTCTAATGAGATATGGCACATTTAACATATGATAAACACAAAATTGCGCTGTAGCTCCTCGGATATTGATCAGATAGTAAATCTAAATTCTGATACGACCCTTTACAAGGGTTTTTGGTAATAAAGGGTCAGATAACCACAAATAGATAGGATAATCAATAGATCAGTAATATAATCACGCCTCCCACCCCTGCGAGCATGGCAAAGTTGGCCGATGCGTATTTCGTCCCCGACAATTGACATTCCCGCAGTCCTGACATGGGTTGCTGCAGTCCGAAACAGCGCGTGACCCTTTACAATCGGGCTTCCCACATTTTCGGCATGTTCTTTCTTCCGTCTTTTCCTAGACCCTTGATCTGATAGCATTTGTTTCTTTCGAGTATCCATTCGCTGTTGTGCTCGTGCTGCAATCTCTTGCTCCAATAATATGATTTCAGGACTTTGAGAAGATGAGGTGGGTGTTAGTGTGAATGATGGTGTACAGCCAATGACGTGAAGTTGCTCCAGTTGCTTGTTGTTGGCACTCGGTGCCAGTTGCGTGAGATTTAAGGCACCCATTCCGGGAAAGTACCGTTGTCCATCAGCTTCAGGAGTGGAAGTAATAACTGGTGGTAAAGCAAAGCCGGACTTTGCCTGATGAGGCTGGAGAATGTTGGTTGGAGTGGGAGGAACCATCAAGGCTCGGCGCGGATCATGAATTTGTCGGTATAATGGCCTGCGAGTTTCTGCAGTCCGTGAAAGCTGAGTATGAACATTACTCAAGGCTTTCCATTTTGCATGGTATACCTTGAGCTGTTCTACAAGCTGCGTCAATGAGTAGAATATTATAAATACTTCTTGGCATCAACAACGTACCTTGTAATAAACTTCATCTGATGTCCCATCAGCCAGCTGATTCCAGATCACGACAGCTTCACGCCACTGTGGTTCACCGGACTTTGGAGAAAACACAGTATTTGTTTCCATGAGCTTCTGGTATAGCTGCTGTTCTGCAGGTGTGTGTACCGGAAGAACGGCTCTCCGCGTATTCTGCATTCGAGCTACGAACGAGTGCTTCTGTTTCTCATTCAGTGCAAATCGATAGGATACCATTCCACTTGATGTTCGCACATCATCTGGAATGGGTAAAATCCCGATAACTTCTTTTGTGGGCACATATAGATCTCCATTCACCCACCCGTTGAGATGAATTGATTGCTCAAACATATCGCGAAGATTGATTTCAAGTTCTTGGATTTGATTGGTAAGCCATATCGAGAAATGACCTCGGTAATGATGGCCTGTCGTGTTGTATGTGCCAACCTGAAACCATCGTTATCACAAATTGAATCACTGGATGAAAGTAGAAAAAGTTACCAGAAGATTGTGCCGGATAGTAAAATCGAGTAGTGAAGCTTGAACATGCCGAAGTGACACTCCAAATTTGGGTAACCGCTGTCGTATATGTGTGTGTACCCCTCCCTCGGTGGCGTTAGTCCCCCGAGCACAGCGATAAATTGCCAACCCTGTCTTTTGGTCAAATCCAAGTTGCGTATAAAGGCTCACCCTTGGAGGATCTGACACATAGCCTCTTTGGATCAGCTCAAGGTTATTTCGTGCTGCATTCCATTGTGAGTCGCTAAGAAAGAGGAGTTGCTTCGTTGTTTGATCCCGGATCATTCCATAAATAAGAAAGACCTTTCGAATGAGAGGGTAGAGAATGTGAGGAGGTGGAATTGTATGTCGACATCGGGCGCGCGTCCATTCAGTGATGAGTTTCGTAGCTTTTCATAGTTTGGGGGAGGATTTTGTGTCGCACCCCACTGGGTTCAGCTGATCGTAATCAGACTATTCGGTATAAAAAATGCATCACGGAACTCCTCGAGAAGAACTGTTCCGATGGCTATGACTTGCAGAAAGGTAGATCATATGAAAAAGATGCCATGGGTCTTGAGAACTCGGCTATGGGTTTCATAATCCCACTTAGACTGGTCGGACTTCAGTTTTGACGACATATCAGGGCCAAGCTTCTTTTCCGCAAAGTCTAAGTCAGCTAATTGAGCTTGCGAGAGCTTTGGCTCTTCTATACTTGAAGAATTTCCAGCGGAGAAATGATTAGATGTCGTCGTAAGTTGAGGACCGGATAAGTCCTCCGAGAGAGAGTCTCCAACTGAAACGAGTCCATCTAGTTCAGGTTCATGGTCGAAGAAGTCGGCTTGATTCTGATCATGTCTGGATACCTGATCAGAATATCTGTCCGAGCGTTCTGATATGGATGTCATAGTACTCGGGGGTGGGGGCAAAAGGGGTACATAAGTTCGTAGCTGATCTCGTTCACATGCGATTGTAAATGGAATATCACCAAAGCTTTTGAGCGTTTGTTTACGATGAGACTTTAGTTTAGCACCGGGAGCATGAACGTGCTGCACATCAACCAGTGCGTGCTTGTGAGAAATATTGATACCATCAAAAGCGGTAAGATGTGCTTTCTGCGACAAAACACCCGACGCAATTATCTTCTCCATATTGGAAGCGTATATTAGCACGGGTGTCAAAGCGGGTGTAGTAGCCAATAGTGGGGAAGGTTGGGGATAGCGCTTCATAATTTCGTGATAGACCATCAAAGATACATATGCATCTTTTGCAGCGTATGAGCATTGAGCAGCGTCCAATGTATGGTTTTCCCATGATTCGTTTGTTCGGAGATAGGCATTTTTGTTAAGGCGCATTTGGAGTACAAGTGCAGTGAGATCTGCGAGTGCTGTTGAGGAAATGTCTGTCACAATATTTCGCTCCTTTGCAAGCCTCGCAAGGTCAAGAGCACCGCAGAAAGCACCAGCCGGCCTACGAAATGCTTTCTGAAGGGCTATAAGGTCTCCATTTACTGATCTCCCAGCCTTGCGGATATGTGGATTCGAGAGAAGGAGCTCAAGCTGGTTAGGGAGACTCCCAGAATTGATCATGTCGCTAATCTATGATAACAGTTGCCATTTATGTTTGTTGAGGAGCGACAGGTTCACATACCTGCAATACATATACTCTTTTCTTGAAAGCAATCTGCACCACTGCTGTCTGACCACTACTTCGTACAAATCCCTGAGGTGTGACGTCGACATTCCACTCTGAGTCAAAACCAACCACAAGCTCCGATCCATCCTCAGGTACGTCACTCAAAATCGTTGAGATAGCATCGTTGATTGATTGAACTCCATTCTTTACGAATACTTGAACGTCATCTGGAATTTCAAAAGCAGGAAGATGAGCATAATTTTCAATAGGAACGACATCGTTTTGAAGGGATGGAAACGTGCTTTCAAGTAGTTGCTTATCATTCATGTTATCCGTATAAAATATGGTTGGTTGTTTGTGTCCGTACAACGTAAGAGACTCTTGCATGCGGGATAATGCGTCAATGAATTGGGAATGAGATTTAGTAGCAACAAAGTTGCAGATTCGGATCTCAGACAAGGAATTCGTAACAGTTAAGAGGCCCGTGAAAACCTGTTCTCCATTGACACGAGCAACATGTTTTGTGACCTACAAGTTAATAGGTCATTCCGAAGAGTTTTGAAAGAATTATGTTCAAGTGGCTCACTTTATGGCTGTGATCGATTGCACAAATATCCCCCGAGAGCATAGACATATGTTGATTGATTTCATGTTGATGCGCTTCAAGGAAGTTGTCATACATGTCACGAAGCCACTCTGATGAGGGTGTATAGCCGTGTCGACCTGTTGAACTTGTATCCTCGAAAGGCTTGAAATTGGAAAATTTCTGCCCTGACCATCTGTCCATGCTCTCCCTACGACTCTCAACATGTAAGAGATATTGAAGTTGGAGGTTACTATAGGCCAATAGATGTTGCACCCGAAGCATGTCAGCAAACTGCTTCGATCCGATACCATTCTGAAAACATGACCTCATAAACTCGAATAAATCTTTCGAGATATCACTCCGA